>NC_056741.1:168240647-168373147 GCF_019279795.1 Protopterus annectens | reverse complement strand
AGAAAGATAATTAATCACATAGCAGAAAAAAGAAAATAAAATTAATACAGTATTATTACATTGAATCAAACTGGCAATAGAACAACAGAGAAAAGATTGCAATCATTGACATGTAGAAGTAATAAATGACATATCTTTCGGTGACACGTTGTTGTTGTTTGTCTTTCAGCTTTAGGGGTCGCCACAGCGGAACTCCGGTCCGCTAATGATTGGCAGTAGATTTTTACGAAACGCAGAGGTGCCAGCTCGACGCTCAACCTTCAACGAAGGCACGCCCATTTACGCACGCATGTCTTTTGAACGTTACCCAACCGCGGGGAGGACATGCAGACTCCACACAGAAGGCACTCCCAAGCCCAGCCGAGAATTGAACGGGAGAACCTCTTGCTGTGAGGTAACAATGCTACCGCCGTACCACCGTGGCATCTCTTTCAGTGACACGTTAGTGAAGTATATTTATAAGGTGCACATGAAAGTGATGAATTTGCAGGTTCATAGTTGTGATTAAGTACAGTATAAGTATAGTAATAGAAAGAAGGGCAAAGGGAGGAAAAAGTACAGGTTAAAGTGACAGGAAGGCAATAAGTAGGCAGAGTGGAGGAAATGAAGTAATAGTGGTGCAGGACTGGGGAGAATTCTGGAGTTGGAGTTGTGTGTTGGGGAGCAGGAGCATAAAGATCGTGAGTACTATGCAGTATACAGAATATTCAGGTATCATTAGCAGCATTACACACAAAGTGTAGACAAATAAAGCAGATAATTATGAAATAAGTATTTTGTGCAGCAACATACACTAGGTCAAATATAATCATATGCACTTTGACATAAGAAGAAAAGACAGAAAAATAAGAGACAAGGGAGCAGAGAGAGTCACTGATATGTAGGTGTACATAGCAAAGATAGTTTCAACTTTATTTAGCCTGGAGGATAGCAGGGATATAGTCAGGAGTCAAGCAGGAACAGTTTAAATTTACTTTTGAAGATATGTGTGTTGTTGTGAAGTCTGATTGGATGGGGAATTGACATCCAGTACTTTGAGATACAGTTGGAGTAAACAGCATTTCTTGCTTGTTGTGAGTTTTGTGAACTGACAGGAAATGCTTGTCAGCGGAGTAGAGAGATCTATTAATGGAGTGGAGTTGTATTATCCACTTAGGGCAGGGCATTTTTCTAGTTTAAACACTAATCTGTGTGTAAACCGAAGCTGAGACTAGATGAGGGGACGTAGCTCAAGCCACTTCAGGTGTCTGAGGACAATACAGTGGTGTGTGCATGGCTTCTTCTTGAAGGCATCCATCTTCTGACTTCAGATTATCATTATCTTATTTAGCTGCTATTGGAGTGTCGGGTAGATAGTGTATCACAGCCATGTAGTGGGGATATTGACCCTCCTTGTGCATTATCTTGTAATGAAGCATGGCACGTACCACAGGCATCTTACTGTTTGTCTCAGGGGAGTACTTTGGAGACCCGCTGAATCTATCCAGGCAATAAAATCATGCTTTTCTCCAGTCCTGACACATGTTTGATAATGTTTTATGGATCGAGGCATATTTTCTGTATTTTTACACATTTCTTCCACACTTTCAGGGATGCATGGGGGGTGTGAGCAAGGGTTCAAGCATGTAGCAAGAATCAAATGCACAACAACAGTTTTTTTAAGGGGGGAATGTAGAATGTGAATGTGTCAGAATTTTTCTGTAAACTGTGTCACCACTTACCAGGTAGATAGCCCTGTTTGAAATCACCATGGTGAAAGCAAACATAGCAGGTCAGACAAATGCCATATGTGAGAATCATGTGAACTCACAGGGTGTCATACACATACATTGGAAATATTCACTGTGCATTGCAACTATTGGGTAATTCAGGAAATTGTAGCTTTTACTGAAGATATACATATGTAACTGTGAGTTAGCTGGAACATTATTGCCACAGAAGCAAAGAGTTTGACACCAGACATTTCAGGGAGACCAGTGATATTTTAGAAGCCATCCATAGTGTTTACTTTCTTCTCTGCAGTCCTGGAGAGCCATATATGCTGTTTCACATGATCTAGTATGATGCCTGAAAAATGTCCATAGTGTCAAAAGGAAGTCATTAAGGGGTCCCCTGAAACTAAGATGTAAAGAGCTATGCATACCTTGGAGTCCATGGGCATAAGAAGACCACACATTCCCATAGAGTCAGCCTGTGAATGAAAGACGTTGACGAGTCTACTAATGATATCCTGATTTACACTCTAGTTATCTATTATCTGGTGTTTAGCTTGGCTATGCTACATTACATTCTGTTTATATCATTTCTAAGCCTTAAGCATGCAATAACAGGCAACCTGGTAACAACGGACAGCAGCTAAACCAATCAAATACCGAGGAATGTACAGTGCTGAAACCATGAGTATGGCTAAAAGATGCAAAGCAGAAATGCTCAGCATGCTTTCTCTATGTTTAAAAATGTGCAATGAGGCATTCAGACAAGTGTGCTGGTGTTTATTAATGACATTTGTTGTATTCCCTTCATTTAAATGTCATAATTCACGCATTTGGTTGCACTTAATCGTTTCCATGTGCTTGGGTACTCATCTGTATGTGCTGCATGCTGCGCTGTACAGGCTGTTGTACTGGCGCATAACTAACATATGTGATTATGTACAATCTATTGTACTGCTAATAACTATACCAAAGACCTGTGTACTATGTAACTTATATGTGAATTCTATCTAGTACACGGATCTTTTATCCTTTCTGCAATATGTATCAATCAGTAGGATTGGAGGTTCTGTGTATCAGAACTGCAAAGTTTGCTGGCTTTTGTATAGTGAGCTTGATGCAGATTGAATTAATGCCTTCATTCACAAAATGCTTTTATTTCATTAATCTCAGCTGCCATACTGTAAGATTTAAATACTTCAGAGAAAACAACATTGTTCCATATGGTGGTTTCTAGCTGCAGCACCTTTTTTTAATAAAATGGTGCTTTCCCACTCTTTTAAACATTATATTTTGTGTCATTAAGGAAGCACTGCTTTGAAGAACTATATGAACAACATAAACACTAATACATTTGCTCATACTTTAAGGAAAAGCTATTTATATAAACACCTTTCTTTTCATCTACATAGAGTAGAAGGCATTCAAGTGCATTTTTGTTTTGGCAAAATATGCCATAATTCCATTTCACCTTTCCAAACTATGGCAACTCACTCAGGAAGGCAGTATCTAATTCATAAAGCTTCCATCCTGAAGGCCCTGGAACGATGCAATATGGTATAAAAAAAATCACCATATTACTCCGTAGCAAATAGCCAGTCATAGGGAAATGTAAATGAGCTTGCCAAAATAACAGACTATACCCTCTTTCTGATTAAAAAGAGGCAAAGTGATGTTGCCAGAGTCTGCAGAAAGGCATTAGGACAGTTGCTACAGAAGAAACATCTTACATATTACAATTTCCTTACCAGGATTATTTCCTGCACAGAGATTAAAAATATGTATCTGCAAAGATAAATGATTAGCAAATAATAATTAAAATGATTAGCTTGCATTAAAACAATAGAATCATGAATTGAAGGTTAAGATATACACGTCTAAAGAGGCGCTGCTGCTTCTGCCTTACGGTCACTGCTAACGAAGCCTCAAGACCTGCACGCCCGAATCTAGAGCCAAGATGGTCATGATTTCCACAGGAATAGTATACCATGAGTGCTAGCCTGATGGCTCAAAGCCATCCTGGTAATCACTAGCAGCCCCTCACTGACCAGTCAGGGTGAACAGGTTGGCATGTAATATGATGAAAGTTTCTTTAGATAAATCTGGCACCTCTGGTTATATAGGTCTATATACACAAGCAGCAAAATGAACTCATAAGTTAATGCTGACCTCATCATCATAGTTCACCATTTTAAACTTTATGAGCAGAAGGATATTACTACTAAACTAGGACGTACCAGTCACAAAACTTGCCACAAAATTTTCCATACGTTGAAGGTGGTCAACCAGTAACTAGAAGCTAAATGTACAGAGCACTGCAGTAGGCTGAGCAGGAAGAAGTCAGTACATGCAGAATAACTTCCAAGCCTGAAATGGTGTTATCTTATTCAGAAGGCACTTCTCACATGGTGGCACAGTGGCCTAATACCCACCATCACCAGGTCCTTTAGTGACAGTCTGTTGTCTGATCACTCTGGCCATGATACAGGGGCATGTAGCACAATGTGCAGTGCAAATTAGAACTAACAAAGCAATGCATAGTGTGGTGATTAAAAAATACAGCTAGTGTAGCCACAGTGATTCAAAGACACAGGTGGTGTAGCCATGTAATAGCAAAAATATCACAGTCTGCATTGCATTCAAATAACTGAATAATGATATGCAAATGAGGATTCCTGTGCATATGAGGAGTACAGATTATGTAAATGACAACACAAATATGGCAGAGTGATTCAGAAATGCATAATGAGGCACACTGTGCCATGGCACAAGCATATTCTTTATGTTTACAGGCTAGTGGATATGCCAGGAGTGACCCCTGTCAAAGTGAGTGACCACAACATGGTATGCCATGACCATCTGTGCCATTGAAGGAGATTAAATATGAGACATGGTGCCATCAAGGCCCTGCTTCTTTCACAGGAAGTGAGGTGCATCAACAGGAAGGGCATCCACTTCATTAACTAGCACATGGTGTGCAACATGTAGGACATTACCTATAATGAATCCATGCATCACCCAGACTGTTCCCATGGTTCACACATGTGGCACGTCTAACTTGTAATAAGATCTCATGAAAGGGGACTTTCCACAGGGTGTTCTGCATGCAATCTTTCTAACGTTCAAAGGGCATCTGAACAATAAAGTGCAGGGTCTTGTGAAGGATTGCAAGGACCAAAAGCAGCACTAACTTCTCCTGAGAGTATATATACCTTTGAAAACCTGGTGTAGCATTATGCATAATGCTACTAATACTGGTAAAAAGAACAAAATCATTTGGAGGAATGAACACTAAAAAGTTCCCGTTGTTTAGTTAACAGTGACACAGTCCAATAAAGACTCAATGCTACCTGGGAGTTAGGCCTAGCAAATTCATTTACTGTCTTCTGTACAAAATAACATCACTTGAGTGTTATTTTAGAACGTCTCACCTTTCACACCCTCCTTCTCCTCTTTGTCCACTCATTCATTCTGTTGCCTTGATCCATTCATTTGTATGACCTGCATCCCCCTGTCCACCTCACTCTTACACTGGAAACTTTGCACCGCGGCTGCCTTTATACTAACACAATGGTTCACAAAATGTAAATAAAACAAATACATCATTAATTTCTCCATGATAAGGTTACAGTGTCACAGTGCAATAACCTACTCTCTGGACATTCAGTAGACTGAACAAGTGCTGTTTGTGGAAGACTTATACTAACACAGTGTCTTCCACAAACAGCACTTGTTTAGTCTACAGAATGTCCAGAGTGTAGGTTATTGCACTGTGACACTGCAACTTTATCATGGAGAAATTAATGATGTATTTGTTTTATTTACATTTTATACTACATTTTATTCCTGTTTTTGATTAATGGTGATGCAGTATGTTACAATGACTTATGTAAATGTGACCTGGATATTTAAAAAATGCATTTTTCTATCCAATAAATAAAGTGTATGTCAAATGTTATTCTACCAGAATAATGTAATATGCTATCCTACTGACAGTATGCATGAATGAATAAATCAAAATGTTGTATTCTACAGATGGTAATACTTCTTAAACTGCCTTCTGCCTTAAGATATACAGAACAGGATCACTGCTGCCTATATTATACACCACTCTTCTATCTGTAAAGTCTCAGTACAAGGCTTGCAAATTTAATGTTTGTGCATGTCAGTACAAACTTTATTATACTATTATGTTATGCATTCACTGAAACTGCATTATAAAATTTGTTATTGTAAATATTGATTGCATTAAATGTGATTCCTTGGAGATTTTTCTCCCCAGGCCTCCACTGAAAAAGAGCACTTGTGCCCACTCAGACTTTCCTGGTAAACAACTATCAATAAATAAATAAATCAGTTAGTGCATATGGTAGTGGCTGCCACTATGGTAGTGGCTGGAAAATGAAAAGGGGACACAGACAGTGGACATTTGCACTCTGCTAATGGCTAAGAAAGATTCACACCTCATGTGACAGTGTTGGATGTAAATTCTTTTGGGATGATTTTGTAATAATGTGAAATGTCAGTCATGTACAGGTTTTGAGTACACCACTGTAAAAATTTATTTTATGAAAATCAGCATTTATCAGAGGATCATAGGACTGTAGTAGGTTACTAGGCTAATGACCATCAAAGGATAATGATTTACTCGTGGTCATAGCAGGGTAATCCCTTTTTATGTACAGTGTAAACCATATAATAGTTTGGTATATGGTTGATATGAGGAGTGGAAATATTGACTGATGCACCAGGTGGTCTCCATCAGGATACCCATCATGTAGAATACCTTCTGGTTAAAATAAAAGTCTAAAGTATCACTTTATGATTGTGACACAGTTATGTAAATTGTTATACAGATTTCAGAATGTTAAATGTTTCATTCACGTTGGGTGCCAGCAGTTTCACTGGTTGTCTTGAGTATTAGGATTCTTTGAAAGTTCTGAGCCTTGAATCAAAGTAAAAGAAGTAAATATTAATCTCAGACACAGGTCTACCTTTACAAAGAAGCAAATGAAAACAACTGAAATAGGAAAGTGTTTTCTGAATAAAAACAGAATAACTAAATTAATGTTCTCTGTTAATCCTGCTCAACATTACCAGTTGTTTTCAAATGCTTCTCTGTTTGTTGGCTGCTCTTAAAATCCTTAACTGTGTATTACCTTCATTGTTAAGTGAATATTTTCAGAGAGTGTAGACATGCTGATAATACAGCCTAGCAAAAACAGCTTTTGTTTGCAGTATGGGTCCAGAATTTTGTTAGAAATGTATTAACAAAGCAGAACTTTGCCAATAGTTATATTCATACATTTATGTAAATATGTGCGTATCTTCACTTTTGGGTCAGCTGAAAATGTCTGCATGATAGCAGCTCATGACATACTTGCTCATTGTCACTTGTTCAAAAAAATAAGTGCTCAAACTCCCATTAACCTGTAGTTCTGTCTATATGTAGCGCACCCAACACCCCACCCTATAAAACTGTATTACCTTACCAGACTCCTAAATCTAACTGCAAACTTCACACCCAGTTCCCAACCAAAATCTTTATTCCCTTGCCCTAAAACTCCACTCCCTCTTCCTAAACCTAAAGTCCCCGATTGCTCCCTAAACCTAAAGCTCCAACCTCCCTGCCTAACCCTAAATTCTCTGATCGCTCCTTAATCCTAAAAACTCCCCTCCCCCTCCTTAACCCTAAAACACCCTTCCACTCCTTAACCCTACATCTGTCTTCCTGCTCCCTCCCCATGGCTGCCACATTGACCTCACATGAACTTGAATAATGTATCTAGGTAAGGGGCTGAGCTGCTTGTCAGAACTCATATTTGAGTGTGAGTGGCAGGCAATGCAACCTAAACACTCTCAAATCCTGGCTTTGTATATGAGTTTGAACGTTATCACAGAGGATTAAGGCTATGAGTTGTTAACAAGTTGCTTCCTGTGGTCAGTGGTTTGAATCTCTCAGCTTCTGTTTTCTGAACTGTGTGATACTAAGCAAGTCACTTAACAACAAAGAGCTCTCAGGCCAAGCTTGGAAATGGTTCACAAGGGTCAATGCTCTGTTCTAGTTATTAAATAAAATGGAGTGGCAAATCAAAGTTAAGATATGCATTTGAACCTACCATGAAGTATGGCACAGCATCAGTAGTAAAAATAAACCAGACTGGCATTTTCATATAAAGTGTCTTACCAAAATGCATACACATGCATATGTACATGAGGGTCTATATTAGATGATCGAACTTTCTGTTGTGCAGAAACTGAATGAGAAGGAGGGGATTCCAAAGAAGGCAGACTGAATGACAGCCCTACAAGGGCAAAACACATTCCCCAGGATTCAATAAACTCCATGTAGGCTTAGTGTGAAGGGGTCTACTTCAGAAGATTGACAAACCGAAAGAGTGAATCCCAAAAGACTGAAAATTCAAAATACTGAGCACATTTTTAATGCAGGGGGTAAGACCGCACCCCCACACCCCCTGCTAACTAGATATACCAACTCCAAGATCACATAACAGTGGAGAAGGGGCAAATTCCATCATTAAGTATTTTGAATTTTCAGTCTTTTGGGATTCAGTCATTTGTTTTTTCAGTCTTCTGAAGTAGACCCTAGGACAAGGTCTGCATAGAGTTTATGTATTTGCGTGATGAGCAGTAGCACTAATAGCATCTACATGGCACACATCGCGCTTACACAGATACAAGCAACGTTTCATGGCCAGCAGCAGTGTTTCCAGATGGAAAGCAATGTAGAATAGCACAAATGCATATAGAACATGCAGACAAGTTAATTTATGGGCAAACTTGCTCTGTGAGATTGTGTGGACAGCCACAGTGACTACCAGGACCAAAATGTTAATGCAATGACTTGTAGTAGTAACACATTATAGAAATGTGTACTCAGTGCAATGTAAACTACAGCATATTTTTGGCATGCTGAATAAAGGTTTTATGGTGATCATCAAGGGTGCATAGAATGCACTATAAATACAATAATGTGGGGAATGTACATATTGAAAAGGGCCACAGACACAAATGGTAGGAATGAAGAAAGAGGAAGAGGACATGTGAAACATGGTGATGTACACAAGCTAAGGGCATGTGAATGTGCGTACACTCCAAAGACAAGTCAGTAGCAGAAAGTTATGCACATATGTACATAGCACAGTACGTACTGCTGTTTACACCTCCTGTGCAAGTATATTTATATCTTCACACATTATACTATATATGTGAATATCACACAAGGTTGCATGTCACTGGAGATAAATGGTTGTAATATAAACATAACTGACATTAACATTGGATTGGACATTTAGCAAGGGTGGTACATACAACAGGGGGTATGTGCATATTGTGAAGGTTTGCAAAATGACTTGCTTGAATATGAATGAAATGTCAGCATACATCTCAACCAATCATGGATACATAACAACAAACTCATGGACAACTTTAGACAGAAGCAGGCACAATCAGGGACAATTTTCAAATAATACCACAATTAATCTGTGCCATTGACAGCATATGTGAATTTAAGTTATTATACATGTACTGTACAACTGTAATGCTTGTAACCATTCTATAAGGGGAATCCACCACCCTTTCCTCCAAAATGATTACTTTTTGGAGGTTTTAAAAGGGACAGTGCCAAACCTGGAGTACAAATTAGGCACAATCTTGGCCAGTTGAGAGGTTTACAACACATAAGCGACAATCCACACCTTCAAGAATCAAAATCATGCCATCAATGCTGTCAATGAGTTGTGTACATAAAGATGAATCACACATTCATCTTGTGGAACACATTGAAAGGAATTCTGCAGTGTCATAGCCTAATGTGTATGCATCCCAAAGAATAGTTCTGTAAGTCCAATGGGAGTTCACTGTGCCAAATGTGATACATTTGACTGAAGCATCCCTGGATAACATAGTTATTGGCCAAAAGGGTGCATTGTACTCAATTACTGGTGTGATGATGGCTGAGTGCAATGGAATTATAATGCTCTTTGCTAACAACACTTACAAACAGCACACTACTATGAGTAGATTCCCTACACACAGCTGTGTATTGCATGCATCTGCCACATGTAATAGCAATGGATATTGTCTGAAGCATCTGTAACTGATGTGTGAATTAATGCATTCCCTCCAGTACAGCTCTTTTGAGTGTGTACCTTTAACTCCCAGTGGGTGTGGCATAGGCATTCTGTGTCTAAATCATCCCCTCCAGTACAGCTCTTTTGAGTGTGTACCTTTAACTCCCAGTGGGTGTGGCATGGGCATTATGTATCTAACTCATTCCCTCCGGTACAGCTCTTTTGAGTGTGTACCTTTAATTCCCTGTGGGTGTGGCTTGAGCCTTTAAAAAATGAAGTTATCACCTTACAGTTCAAACAAATATTCATATCTCTGGAATCATAAGTGTTAAAAGGAAAGTGTAAATGCCAAACTATTCAGGATAAATTAATCTTTACATTAGTGGCATTCATTCAGTTTGATGCTTTAAACTAGGTTTTATAACTCAAAATAAAGGCAGTGGATATTAATTTTTAGTGTTGTATAAACCAATTCCAATATCTCAGCAACCATTCAAGCAAGGCACATACTGCCAACAGGATTTTTTTCATATAGCTGTGAGCTTTCATATGAGGTTATGCAGTTCTGTTTGTGTTACATGAATGTTGAGATATTTAGAGAAATATGAAAATTATTACAATACAAATAAACAGTATAGAAATAATATACAATATCTCTTTAGCTGCATTAGACAGAGGTCAAATATCAATACAATTGTGTTTGTCATCATGTATGCTTCAAGATAAAATCTTCTGATACCATGTATGTAGCGTGGTTTTGTAATTATTAATGCAAATATCAGCAAGCAATATTTGATGCCTAGAGGCATGGGTCTACATTAGATAACTGAAAGAGCAAGTCAGCGAACGCTCACATGAGCGAAAACGCTGGGAATCGAAAGGGTGTTTGCGGGATTGGGGTACAGTGAGGAGTGGGATATTTGCCCTTTCTTCACTGTAGTGTGACCTCGGAGTTGGAATATATAGTTAGTGGGGGGCGGGGGCGTAGCCCCCCACAATAAGGAGTTTGATTCCCAGCATTTTCGCTCATGTGAGCGTTCATTGACTTGCTCTTTTGGTTATCTAATATAGACCCAGAGGCACGTAGGAGGTAACTGCAGGAACGTCTGGAAGCACACTCGGCTGTAATGAAGAAGTGATCTGTTATAATGAATATTACAGCAGTATGTGAGACTAATGGCAATGCATCACTTATGCTCATGTGCACAGAAACTACAGCATTGCAATGTCTAGCATCAATGAGTAAGGAAGCTGTCACTGTGATATTGTTCTCCTACCAAACACTGCATGGAGCACACTGTATCAGCACATGTCAAACCTCAAAACATGTGTCACACAATCAGTGCCCCTCTGACATCACCATGGAAAATGTTATACTACCATGAAATCCATACATGCTTGCATATGTGTTCATGCAAACTGTCAAGTGGTACTACTGACATGTTGTACTGGTATGTCTGTGATGCTCTGCAGTCACACTATAGCTCTTCCTAGGCTACAATTGCACTTCATAGGATTATAGGTTTATAGGGGAGTGGTAGGCTAAAGTCGGAAGATCCCATAAAAGCCTTGCCATAGTTAACATGAGTTTCACAATTTTCAGTAGCTACATGACTGATGTTCAAGCAGGTATGAGCCTATGCTATGCTATCTAATACTAACTGCCTCTATCCATGAGGGACATGGCCGCAACACTAGGAATACAATTATGATTAACCATACATTGATCTAAGTTTCACTTGAAGAGGGTCAGGCAAGGCCTTTGCTTGATGTGAATGGGAAGCATGTTCCAGAGAAGGGGAAGTGTCTGAGAGATGTATCTATCTCTCCAATATGATTAATTATGTCAAAGGCTCAGTTAACATCCTTGGAACAAGTGACCATCATGCAATTTGCATTGGCAATGTGCAACATTTCCCTCAGGGCCAGATTGGAGACTGCCCTGTAAACCAGACACAGCTAGACCCTTAGGAGTCTATAGGAGATATATACAACAATAGGGCTTTCAATTGTTCTCAGTAGGACTTGTTGTTTATGCCATATATCTTCATTGTGTGATAACTCTGGGGTTGCTCCAGCTATTGCAGATGTGTGGTGAGCTACATGCAAAAGGGTGCATCGTACTCAATTATCAGTGTGATCATGGCTGCATACAATGGAATTATAATGCCCTTTGATGTGGATGGCCGGCCCATACTTACAGTTTGTGCTACATACAAGGGATTTGTCACCAGTGTGGACACATGGTGGTGGAATTTCTGTTTACTATCTATCTGGGTACCCAGATCATGTACCACTGGGTCTACTCATAGGGGTGTGCTGTCTATATTACAATTAGCTTGGGTATTTGCTTTCCAAAAGGGAATAATTATGCTTTTTGTTCATTTAGTGTATCTCCATGACTCTGGAACCAATTATCTATGTGTATAAATACTTTCTGCAGTATATCAATAGTGTTCTTGGATTCAATGATTGTCCACAATTTGCATTCATCCACAAAGTTAGTCAGACAAAGGCTGTCTTCAACAATTAGCATTCATCCACAAAGCTGATCAGACAAAGGCTAGGTTTGTCTTGTCTTCTCAGAATCAAATATAGAACAGGAAAGGGACTAGTATAGAACCCTGTGGTACAGCTCTGGTCACTGGCCTGTTGGCAGAGGTAAATTCACAAACTTTGACAGTACGTGTCCTGTTGATGATCCATTTGGCTACCCACTTAGTGATGTAGGTGTTTATGGCCAGTTGAGATAGTTTCTTTGTAATACCCAAGTGTGGATTTGTGTCATATGCTTTCACCAGCTCAAGGTAGGCAGGATGGACAGTTTTTCCCTCATCCATGCCCTTGCTGACCTTCTTGAAGACGTCAACCAAATTTAACAGACATGATGTAGCCTTAACAAAATAAAAAAGTGGGTTGGGTACACAGTTGGGAGATTACCTGTGTCCTTTTTCATACGGTCCATGATGATTCTTTGGTTTGCCTTACAGATGAGGTGAATGAGGCTTATAGGTCTATAATTCTCTGGGTCAGGTGATGGTACCCCCTTATTCAGACAGATGACTTTGCCATACTCTCTTCTGCCAGAACATAGCCTGTCTGGAGGCTGTGTCTATGTAGAGATCCAACTGTGTCTGCTAGGTCAAGTTTTAATTTATTAAAAAGGCAACCTGGAATGTTATCAGGGTCCACTGATGCCATCTTTTTAGCCTTAGAGATGAATTGGTATCCTGAGAAAATAAGCTGAGTGATGTTTGCACATATACTTTGGCTGATAGCCAGTGGGGACAGGAGGTGAAGTTTGATCCAAATCTGTCAGCTAGCAGATTGTCTATTTTCTATGGTTGAGTATGGGTTTTGGCATCCACAAATAGCTCTGCACTTAGTTATGTATTCCCCTTAACATGTCATACTTAATTAAAATATTATTTGTGACAACACTTCTGAATACAATCTTGCGTATGCATCACATGCCATACAGTGGAACTGTTCACAGTCATCAAACTCTACCTATGTCACATAATTACATCAATTGAACATCATATGCCTATATGTTTTTCATTGGAAAGGTGTTTGTAAGCACCCTGATACCATATATGGACACATTACAAATGAGGTGGATGTGGCTCATGCAGAACAGTCACTGACACAACTGCTGACAATCACACAGTGCTGCTGGGGACCATCTCAATAATTGCTGGGAACAGCAACACAATTGTGCAAGCAATGAATTCACCAAGGTTGCAATTGAATTCAAAATTTTATATGTTTGTGTATATAACAGTGTTACATGGGAATGAAACAAGACATATATGCCCATGTAATCAGTATAATGTTATATTGATGTATGTCACAGAGCATTTAATGATGGTAGGTATACACATGCACACCTGTGCGATACTGTAAACATTACTGTGATGGTTGAATGAGGACTGCAAGGAATGTTGATATACTCCACTACAAAATCACATGCCTTTGTAAGGCCACAACATTTCTCAGGGGGCATATTACTACAGCTGTTATGGAAGGAACATGTAATCAAATAGTATCAGCAGCCATCAGTACATTACTTCAAATCACAGATTGTAATACACTCTTGTAGGTCTACCGTACAATCACACCTCAACACAACACATGTGGATGACAGCAGCATTGACATGTACAATGTTCATAGGGTCATATGATATTACTGGGCTAACGGCCAACATCACATAAAATCCTACCTGTTATTATACTATTTAAACCAAAATCACTATATCTATATGATGGAAGATAGTAAGGGTACGTGCATATGTGTGTATGTGTTTGATGGTATTCCATGCAACCTCTGTCCATATCTGATGTATGCACCACCCCAAGACAGAGTTAGCAATCACACATGCAGTGGTTGGGAGATGGCTTGCAGAGGATCGTGGAAGGACTCTGCTTCTCAAAGTATGTATGCATCTTTGAGATGATGACCTCATCCAGTCCTCTGCAGAATCTCCTGACCTACAGAACACATTACTTAATGCAAGTATGACAGCACAAGTCTGACTTCTGTGTTGTCAGACAGCACATTATAACAGACCACATCAGCAGTATGTGTTGAGAAACATGTCAGTAGGAGTGTCTCACACACTGCTCTAAAATGGTCATCAGAATGACAGCTAACTGGACACAAACACACACAAGTTGATTGCAATGAGATTCGAACTCCTACCTAACTAGTTACACAATGTTAAAGAACACAGTACTTAAAGCAAGTGCTATGGTATAAAGTTGACTTTTACGCCATTGCAGAATAGTTTACAGCAGATGACAACATCAGCATATGTTTGGATGAAGATACTGGGAGGCCTGTAAGAAATGACTGTGTACTCATGTATGACTGTAAAACTTTTTGCTCTCTATGAGACTTGAATGATAGCAGAAAGATAAGGGGTGGGGTAAGAAAAAAAAACAGATAATTAGAACCATTATTTGTCAGATACAAAAATTTAGTGCAATAAAAATATATTTTTACTTTTACATTAGCTATTGTTTTTCAAAATCAAAAATAGGATTGGGAATTGTACCAAATAATCTTTGTAATATGAATATATTGCATACATGGTTTCAAAGAAAATACAGCTTAACAACAAGGCATTTATGCCAGTTTTGATGTCATTAATATTAAATATTTTTTTATTAGAATGAAATTCTTAGTTGTGGGATATGAACCCACCAAATCTGAATACTGTATTACACTTACCTCCTACAATTACCATGAGCTACAGAAGAAAGCATGCATGTTTACTTTTTCAGTTAAGATATGCATGGTCAATTTGCTAGTAATGTATGGAAGAACAATCATTTTAATAAAATAATGTTCATTTCTGCCATATACATACCACTTGCTTCTCTGAGTCTTTTGAAGCATTCATGTGCTTCCCTGTTTGCTGAAATCTCCTGAGCAGCTGAAAAATAAAGGAGGGAAAAAGAGAAAAATATTCTGCATATGAGTCTTGCCTGTCTCCAGCTTTCTACATCAGTTAAAGTATCATTATCTGTATACTTACACAACTGTGGGATGTCAACATACCTAAACAAATGAGACCTCTGAGGCAAAAGCACACGCGCACAACACAACCCACCGCACCAAGCACCACATATAGTATACATGCCTGTGTCTCACTGCCTCTAAGGCCCAGCCTCAAACACTAAATACTAGTCATAGGAGACTCCATCATGAGACACACAGATGTGCCCCTCACCAGGCTAGACAAGGGAAAAGTCACATGGTAAGTTGCTTGTCAGGTGCTAGAATCTGCCATATCACTCATGCATTCAAGTGTCTCAACAACAGGTACTGTTATGACTGTTATAGTCCATGTTGGTGTGAATAACTTGAGACATACGTCTCTGGACTATATGAAGACAGACATGATTGAGCTCACTGAATATGTGCCCCAGACAAGTATGTCCCTAGCCTTAAGCAGAATCCTACCGTCACCCAGAATGATGCCTCAATACAAACAAAAAATGGTTGACTTTAACAATTAGCTTAGTTTCTGGTGTCATTCCAAGGGGATCCAGTATCTGACAGCGTGGGAGGACATGATTGACAGACAACAATGCTTTGCCAGCGATGGCCTTCTTCTGTCTCCCCTGGGTATCAGGTGGCTCTTTCCTCCTCTATAGTGCCTTTTTTAGGCAAAGTCATGAGGACAAAATTACCAATGTGAAAAATTCATCTAAACAAAATTTAAAGGTCATGATGCTGAGTGCAAGGAGTCATAACATGAAACTGCACTCAGTGCAAGCATTCCTCACCCTGGAAGATGCTGATATTTGTGCAATCACTGAAACCTGGTTCGAAGCTGCGGAGAGCATCCCAGCCTTACCAGGTTACTTGTCCTACCATACTTTCAGACCCCAAATGGAGGGCTACAAAGCCAAAGGAGTTGGAGTTTCAATATTTATCAAACACATACACACCTCCACGCTGATCAAACAATATGACACACAGAAGACACTCCAGATGCAGTTAACTGTTGACAAAACACCTGTTCAAATCACAGCTAGTTACAGACCCCCAACCATGACTCAGGAAGCCCACTCCACCTATCTAGACGTATTTGAATCCATCAAGATTCAACCCTCTACCCTGATCCTGGGTGACTTTAACTACCCAACCATAGAGAGGAAGACCTATTCTAGCTCAAACACGAATGCCCAGAGATTCCTCGACTTCGTCAGTGCCAATGCATTGGATCAGCTGGTTGACACCACACAATAGATGAAAATATCCTGGACCTGGTGCTAACCAACATGAGTAGCCACTGTAGCACCCCTACAGTGTCATTTTCCTTGGTAAGATCCAACCATAAAGCAATCATTTTCGATGTCACCATCTCCCCTGCCCCCCTCTTGCCAGGGTCGAACAAAAAAAACTTTTCCAATGCTGACTACATCCTCCTGAGAGCAGTAATAAGCAGCCTCACAGCCACCATCCCTTCAGTTGGAACAAGCACTAATGTACAAGCCTACACCAAACAACTATATGAACACCTATATAGCTGCATGGTCTCAGCAATACCTGACAGGACCAAATAATCTTCCGCAAGGAAGAGTAAACCTGTCTGGTGGACTGGAGCAATAAACAGAGTCTATAATAAAAGGAAAACATTGCTGTCCAGGACCAAGAAGGAGCTGGTACCAAGTTGGAAGCAATCTCTCCTTTGTCTGAACAAGCAAATTAAGGTCACTGGTGAAATCCTCTAAGGCTAACATCGAGGCCAAATTGGCCACATCCACTAAGGACAATCAGAAGGCCTTCTTCACATATGTCTGCAATCTCAAACGTAACTCCCAAATCTGCCCTGAAATGGTGGTCAAGAATACCACATGCACAAATGCCATAGATCTAGCCAACCTACTGGCAGACAAGTTCAGTGAAAACTTCATCCCCCTATTCCCCCCATCAGTAAACTAGGAAATCTCTAGCACCTGCCCTCCTCCCCTCATCAGCAGAGAGCAGGCCATTAATGCCCTCTCAAAGGCAAAAATTACAGCCTCCATGGGACCTGACAACATCCCTGGCTGTGTCCTACATGAACTCAGGCAAGAGCTCTCAGCACCACTAGGCACCTTATTCAACCAAAGCTTGTTCACTGGCTTTGTCCCAGCAGGATGGAGGATAGCCACTGTCATCCCTTTACACAAAAGTGGAGTGTCCACTGACCCAGACAATTACTGGCCCATAAGCCTAACTAGCCTGATCTGCAAGGTCATGAAACGCATTATCATGGACCTTATAAACAAGGACATTCGCAACCTCCAAATGCTTAATCTCACACAGTCTGGTTTTGTCAAAGGGAGATCATGCCTGCTAAACTTGGTCACCTTCTTCGAAACAGTCACCAAAACCATGGATGAGGGGAAGACAGTGTACATTGCCTACCTTGACCTAGCCAAAGCCTTCGACAATATTCTCCACTTGGTCATAATAGATATACTCTCTCAGCTAGGCATTAAGCCATATGTTACCAGATGGGTAGCTAGCTATCTGGCTCACTGATAGAACCACTCAGTCAAAATAGGGGAAGCCACCTCTAGTAGTAGACCCGTAACAAGCGGGGTATCCCAAGGATCGATCTTGGGGCCGCTACTGTTTGGGATATACTTTTCTGAGGTGCAAGCCAAAACCAGTGGTTTGTGGCTGACCAAGTTTGCAGATGACTGCAAGCCTGGCACTATGTTAAAGTCCCCTAGTGATGTAAACATCCTCCAGGAGGGCCTTACCCAAACTAATGACTGATGCCAGAGGCATGGCCTCAAACTGAATGCCAAGAAATGCACCATTATCCCCTTTGGAGAAAATGGCATCCCCACTAATTATCACATTAATAACAACGTACTAAGCATGCAATCAGTCATGAGGGATTTGGGCACCCAGGTTGATAGCAACCTGACTTTTGAGCACCACGTTGCCTCCATTGTATGGAAGGCTTTCTACATGGCCCACCTCATAAGTAAGGGTATTTCATCCAGGAACAAGGAGGTCATAACATCCCTGTGCTTCTCCCTTATCAGACCCATTATCGAGTACAATGCCTCCTTCAGCATGTACCTTGCCAAACACATGCAGCAGCTGGAGAGACCACAGGGGTTCCTGACCAGGAAAATCCAGGGTCTCAAACACCTATCCTATACACATAGGCTAAAAGCCCTGTCCCTCTACTCAGTCTCATACTGACTGCTCAGAGGTGACCTGTGTCTGCCATACAAGGTGATCTCAGACTCAGCCTTGATGGAGTTGCTGCATATCCATAAGTTAAACTCCACTCACGCAACCCGCACAAGGCCTCAACCTGGCCTGTGACATTAATAGAACTTGTTAGTGGGATTTACTTTTGTCCCAGCAACTCCCCCATCTGTGGAATAGACTCCCTCTCCATGTCAAGCAGAATACCTCACTAGCCCTCTTTAAGAGGAAACTGGACGACTGGGTGGGAAACCGAAAATATACCCCTCCACCTGTGTCCCTGCTGGACAGGGAAAACAGTTGTTGACTTTGTGGGGACATGGGTGAAATTCTTGGCTAGGCTTATAAAGGCCTCAGGGCCAACCTATGAAATTATGTCAGCAGTCCTAAACTCATACAGCCACTGGTTGACTTGTGCCTGCTTGCTCCATTTCAGGTTATTGTTATTGTAATGATGCTTGCATTGCTCCCCAGTGCCTCAAATGCCAGTTGCACTGGAGACAGTCTTGGCCAGACTGTTCCAAGCCTCAGCCTTATACTGACAACCAGTATAGTACCCTGCAGCAGTCTATGGCTGTAGAGCTTTATGAGGAGAGCAGTGAATATTCTGGAATCTTCCACTCCCCATCTTTCAGTCCTGAACTGGACACCTTCCTTTCTAGTTCCTGCCATGTCTGCACAGGTCATCCAACAACAGTGAAGTGTTTTCCTAACAATTAGTGATACTGAGTTTTATGGTCAATGCGCAAACCTGCACAGCTATGCCAGCTGGGTTTGTATAATGTTAAGTGGAGAGCAGCATTAGCAAACAGAGACGAAGGCAGTTTATGAAACAGGAAGCCTAATGTGACAGTTGGCATTAATTAATGGATTGTGTGCTGTTAGACCTGACAACTCTTTGTCCAATGGTCAACACTGATATGTTAACTGACTTGACTTTTAAAACCTGAAGCTGGGGGCATCAGTTTTATATTTTAGGACTTGACACATTTTGTGAGGCCTTACACACTGATAAAAGTAATTTGTACAATGTGGGATTCAAATCTATGTAAAACAGGGAATATATCTATATTCACATAAGTGTTTATTGCTCATTGCCACAGAAGAAGTGCTTGCTAAACATGGTTATTAATAATATGCATATATTAAAGAGTGAGCGGTGCTACACTTCAGTTAACCATGTATGTATGTGACCTGACAAGTTCCTGGTTTATGCATTCTCATGTGTGATGGTGGAATAACGTGTGACAATATCCTGGAAGTGCATATACTTGTATTACCTTCAGTGTGCATTTCTGAGTTCTGTGTCAGACCACACAATACATTTTTTTCTGTTTTACAGTTGTACTTGTGTTTTGTGTGTTGTGGAGGTGACTGTCAGTAAAGTATTACATCCATCCCAGGTCAGAAAATAAATCTTTAATTACAGAACCATAATTATACTGATAACTACATTTAAACATACAATATATATATATATATGATATCATGTGTATGCTCATTCCACATGCTGTACATAATTATATTTTTGTATAATTATTTGTATATATAAATTAGAGTGGAACAGCATTAATAAAATTTGAAGTGTGCTGGATTAGAAATCTCACTCACCTGTGTTGTGGTCATGAACTGACACCTGGTGCCATAGGGAAAACTAGGAAGCAGCTGTATTTTCTCAATCAGTACTGATCAGAGTGCTGACAGCCACGCAACGATGGTTAGCATGTTTGCATGAAGGAAGGGGAAACAAGTAACAATGTATCTTTTTTGAAAGTAACAATGTTTCTTTTTTTGTCTGCAGCATTAAGACATGTTTGTGCACAGGTGAGCAATGTGCAAGTGAGACAGGCAAGGGTCAAAATACATTATTATTGTAAAAAATGGTTATCTTTTTTTCATTAAAAATGTGAGACTTAAGCCATGGTCTGCCTATCTTATGTGTCTGTGCCTTATCATCTTTGCAAGGTATGTTACAATGGTGCACACAAACACACACACACGCGCACACACACACACACACACACACACACACACACACACACACACACACACCTGATCCACAGATGCAATTTATGCTGTCCTTATCATACAAGCTGCTGACCTCCACACAATGACCCTAAGTGGAATTCAGCTACTTAAGGCAACTCCCATTAAATTTGACATATTTATATGTTTCACCATGTTTGCACTAAGCCACATGCTGTGTGAATATTAATTTAAATAAAAAAAATTAACACGTTAAAAGTTTTAACACAGCTCTGGATTTGAACTATCATACTAATGAAACTACAAAAAACAGTGTGAGTGTGTTATTTCTCGTTGCCACAGACACAACTTTGCAGCAAGAAAGCAAATCATGTGCATAACAAGCAAATCCCATTTCCTCTCATTCGATTGTACATGTGTCTTACATATCTAATGAAATGAGTAATCACACAACCATTTATGAATATCTTTGCACAAATGCAGCTCTGACTTCCCTTTGCATAGTGTTCATTCTTCTATTATCTGTGGTGTAATCTCAGGCATGCAGTCTATAGTGCATTTTATATCCTTTGCCTTTAACTGTATGATAAAAAGTACGACAGTGAAAAACATTAATCAGCACAGGCAGGAGATTTTGTGTACTATTGAACAAAAATGATAAATGTGTACTGTTTAGTTCCATTTAAAAGCTTCCTAATGTTATCCCTACACTTTGAAAATGTATCCTCAGGGACATACCCACTGCAGGGAAGGTTGTGTGAATTGCTGTTGGGTCTTCCTTCTCTTTCCCAATCACAGTTGCAAGCCATTAACAACTAATAGTGTTGTAGAGCCTATACTATGCTTACATCTGCTACACAAGGTCAATAGTTTGGTATTCGGCAATTCTAATGAGTTCACACCTCATTTGCATTTTCACCATGCTCAGAGACCTGAATCTACACTATAAAAATGTAAATATGTAGCTAGGGAAATTGAAGGTATAGAGACATGTATTTGGACAAAACAAAAGATTGCTATTTCTTTGAAGGTGATCTGCAGACAAGGCTTCTAATTTTGCTAAGGTATGCGTGTATTATTTCAGTACGTTCGAGATTGTGTAATATGCTACAAATCAATTTATATATCTGGAAGAACATGGAACTTTTGTCTGTATATACTTCTTATACTTCACTGATGGCATAGGCATTTTTGGAAACCCTTTAAATTTCTCAGGCTATAAACTTTCATCACAAGTATTATTCTTAATATTGTATTTTATAATATTCTATGTTATTGAAGAGAGACATAATGTACATGTCACAAACACAGGGTTTTTGCATCTGTAATAGCCCAGAGTCACTTCCAGGTGAGTGGTGGGCACAGTGAGAGGGGAATGACAATCATAAATTTACTGTTTTGTTGTAAATGTGAACACATTATAATTGTGCAGAAAGCATATATACCAAATTAATTCTGTGGTATTCCTTGGTTTGTACAAACCTTCATTTGTTTATTATTTTGGGGATGGGGAAGCTACCTAGCCTTTATGTGCTGCAAGAACAAAAGTTCTGTTTCAAGTGCTTTTCTGTTAAAAATGTGCAGGAATACTGATATTTCAGTGGGAAATGATGCATATTACTTAGCTGGTATTCCTTGGTTTAGTCAAACCTTTATTTTTGTATTGAGAGGGAGGAGGGACAACTATATAACCTTCAGTTTTAAAAACTGAAACGTCTGTTTCCAGTGCTTAATGTTGACAAATGTGCACCTAAGCAAGACTTTCACTTAGGTGATTATTTATATGTCATATCCTTCTCTGTTTTATGGTAGGATTATAGCACTCAGGCTTACAAATCCACATAACCCCCCTTTCTGTTACTCTGAAAATGAAGTGATAATTCAGGTCTTAAGGCACCATGGCACCTTTCTGCTTGAGACAAGACATGGGGATATGGCTGCTAGAATGCAGATTTGGAGCCAGTTAATGAATGATGTCACTGCAATAGAGGGTCGCACCAGAGATTATGATCAGGTGCATCATCAGACCACTGATATGATTTCATCAGCCCAGAGGAAAACAGTTGCAGTTGCATGAGAACAGCTGGCTATGGGGTGTAGGGTCTGATACCGAGCCCTCTGACACCAATTAAAGAGTTCCTGTCCACTGTCAGAGATCCAGACAGCTCAGTGGAAACCACAGACAAACATATGCTTGATGCTGGTTCTGATGTGTCTAGGAGGACAACTATGTCCCAGGAGGAGCTTCTACGTAAGCTTACATATGGCAAGTTTCAGATTTACATTTATGGTAAAATATATAATTTCATTAAGACTTCCAGTGGAATTTTTTTTCTGTACCTATCGTTAAGTTAATATACTTATACAGCACAGTTGTTCATTACACATGGGCTGTGGGTGGACGTGTCAGCCAAGTTTCAGTTACAACTATTCTTACAGGGCATATAGGCAATTATGTACTCACTGTCCCCCTGTGTTATTCTTATTGTGATTTTTAATTGCCATCCTTCCCTTGCGTCATTTCTTGCAGGATCATCCTCCCTGCAAAGTGTGGAGTCATCTTTACATGGTAAGCAAATTTTGTTTAGGTATTCATGACCATTCTTCAGATATGTATATTTATCTCTATGTGTGAGGTGGGTGCAATGAGTGTCTGTATTGCTGTGCCATCCAAAATAGTGGGAACAGTGTTACTTTGTTATCATATGAATTGTTCTAATATTTAATGTAGTAATTTCATTCCTGTGTTTGTTGCTTATTATCACAGGTGATCTGACAGTGGAAGCATAGGACTCCTACCACCTGATATCAGAGTATCAGTAGGCTCTGATGAATATGGTGGCTAAACAGTGGCACAGTTGGAGGATGCATAGGTTGAATCTAACATTAAGGTTGAAATTCAGTTATCCCATGTATTTCTGTTAGACACAGTCAGTATGCCTACACATACCCATTCTACTGAGCTCTCAGATACTGGATAAGTGGAGGATGACACACTTGACCAGGGTAATGTGGTTTACTGCAGTTTCAGTGCTGGTTGACTCTGGCCATAGTCAAAGTGTGGGCAAGATTCCATGCAAGAGAGTTGGTAGGGGTGCTCAGGGGATGCCTGCTGTTTACCCTGTATGTGATCCTGGTGTGTCATTATGTGATACTTGATATATGTTTTGGTTCATCATGGAGGCACAGGTACATTCCACTAGGACCTCTGAGGCCATGCTTATGGTTGTAGATATGTGGCCAATTCAATGGATCAGATGAATGACAAAATGGAACAGGCGGTGTCCGTGATGGAACGTCTTCTAGGAGGTGAATAGCATCCAAATGGACATAGGTCAGCAGCATCATTTGCTTTTAGCCAATGTAGCTGTGCTTGCTAGACAGGGGTCCAGGGAAGTAAATACTGTGGGAAGAAATTGCCAGGGGATTGTTATGACTAGGCTTGTATAGGCGCTAGGGCCAATAGCCTAGTACCAACCTATGAACCTATGATCATGCTCCAGTAGTGGCACTACTTCCACTGCTCCATCAGTGGTTGAGGTGTACATGCCCAGACATGATAGGCTATGGGGCCGTGGTGCTGGGTGTAGTCATGTGAAGACCTCATCCAGCAGACATCAGTCATGTTCAGGTAGCACCAGCACATCTGAACCCTGCCCTCAAAAAAAAAATATATATATATATATATATATATATATATATATATATATATATATATGACTTTACCATATTTTAATAACTTTCTCCTTTGTATATTGTACTTTCTTTATTGTCTCTAGATATTTTTGTTAAATTCTATGTAAAACCGACACTGTACTTGTCAATGTTGTTCTTGTTTTATTGGAGCTTTTCTCCCCAGGCCACCGCTGAGAATGGGTTCACACCCAGATGGACTATCCCGGTCAACAAATGTAAAATAAATTCAATAAAAATAAATAAATAATGCATGGCTCACACCTGTCTGACATGCTGGGATGTACAGCTAGTACAGAGCTTGACTGTTTTCTTGCAGGCACTCACACACACATTTCACTTCGAGTGCACATAAAGACAAACATACATAACAGGTACATGAGAAATTCATGAGTCTTGCAGAGCATTCTGTCTCATTGTTCATTTGATAATTAGTTACATTTCCACCTATTTGTCTTTCTTACTTTAGTTTACTTTAGTTTATTAATAAACTGCTGCCTGGTCCATGTTAGAGTGAAGTCTTTTTGTTTTTAGACCTCTTCTGTGCTGTTTTTGTTGTTTAGAAGTTTTAGTTTGGGCACGCTTCTTGCCTCCTCGTGTTTTGGTTTTAGTTTGATAAATTGTTACCTGTCAATTGTCCCTGATTTCAGGGATGTCCCTAATTCTGACTCAAATTTTAGCTCTGTCCCTCTTCATCCCTCTTAAAATTGGTGACTTTCAGAGGAAGAGTAGTGAATTTCACTTAATAAATAATGACAGTTATGATGATGTGAGGTACTGCCAGGAATGCCAGGAGACGTAAGGCAGTGGATGTGTAATATATACCAGCATAGCTAGCTGGAGTTTTGTAAAGAATTATATGTCATTTGTATACCAAACTGATTTGTACAGGTGCTTGTGTTGAAAATGTATTTGTAAAGCTGCTTGTGTTAAAAATGTACCAATGGTGGGTCCTGCTGGACAGAAAAAAAAGACACCTACATGTCAGATTGTATTGTAACTGTTGAAATGAATATATTGTAACAGAGGATACTGGAAGAGAGGATATTAATCTCAGTCCAGCTAACTTTGAAAAATAGTTTGAAATTAAATTACCTGGTTTAGGCCATAAGGATTGTATCTTACAGTTCCGATTGCAGCCAGATACAAAATGTGAAAACCAGGACTAAGAATCCTACTGTATTGTCCTTAGGGGTGAACTAATAGCTACCTTGGAAGGGTGAAAGATTTTGAAATGGTTTTATAGCGTCCAGATGCTATAACACATCTTTGCAAAACTCTATGTGTGTTTGTGGTAACACATATGTGCTAGATTCTGGTTCGGTTTCATGATGGGGTTAATGGTAGAACCAGAGTCAAATGACCAGATGTATGTGATGTCTTTCTGTAATCCAGCTCTAAAGTGATGTTTAGATATTAGTGAGTGATGTCACTTAGCTCTCAGCAGTCTGTTTTTGAAATCTGACAAAGAACGATCACTCACCCACTTCATCTTGCCTTGGTTTAGTAAGTAACCAGGGAACAGTAATTCTTTAGGTCAGTCAGGAAAATACAGCAGGATTAGTTAAGTACCATTTTTCTGTATCTGTATGAATTTATCCATCTGTATTATTTTTAATATTTCCTGTGACTGAAACTCTGGTATTTATTATAAATAGCTATTTAGTATTTTCATGTTCTTTTACTATTTATTATTGAATATATTTAAATTTTTCATTGTGACTGGTCTTTTAACCCAGCCACTGGGGATGCAAAATCCAGTGCATTTCTTTGTGCTGGTCCCAAGCCCAAATAAATGTGGAGAGTTACATCAGGAAGGGCATCCAGTATAAAACTTTTGCCAAATGACATCTGTGGACAACAATACAGATTTCAATACCAGATCAGTCGAGGCCCAAGTTAATGACCACCACCAGTACTGTTAGCCAACAGGGTGTTGGTGGAAATTGGGCTACTGTTGGCTGAAGGAGGAGGAGAAGAAGAAGAAGAAGAAGAAGAAGAAGAAGAAGAAGAAGAAGAAGAAGAAGAAGAAGAAGAAGAAGAAGAAGGGGAAGACATGCCCAAAGGCAGGAAGAGTGAAGGAAGGTTAGGAGTGTGGTAGTGAGGGTAGGGACTTCGAAGGTTGGTAGTATGACTGGTGTAGGGAGAGAACTAAATGATATGATGGAGAGAAGGAAGGTTGATATAGTGTGCGTGCAAGAGACTAAATGGAAGAGGAGTAAGGCCAGGTGTATTGGAGGTGGGTTCAGATTGTTCTACCATGGTGTACATGGCAGGAAAAATGGGCTAGGGGTTATCCTGAAGGAACAGTATGCCAAGAGTGTTTTGGAGGTGAAAAGAGGGCCAGACAGAGTGATGTTTATGAAGCTGGAAATTGATGGTGTGATGATGAATGTTTTTAGTGCATATGCTCCACAAGTTGGGTGTGCAATGGATCAGAAAGAAAATTTTTGGAGTGATTTACATGATTGGTGAGTGTACCCAGGGGTGAGAGAGTGGTGACTGGAGTGGAATTAAATGGGCATGTTGGTGAAGGGAACAGAGGGGGTGGGGAATTGATGGGTAGGTATGACGTGAAGGGGAGGAATGCAGAAGGTCAGATAGTAGTAAATTTTGTGAAAAGGATGGACATGGCTGTGGTGAATACATATTTTAAGAAACAGGGTGGAGCATAGGGTGACATACAACAGTGGAGGAAGATGCCCACAGGTGGATTATATCCAATGCAGGAGGGCCAGTCTGAAGAAGACTGGAGATTGTAAAGTGGTGACAAGAGAAAGCATAGTTAGGCAGCATAGGATGGTGGTCTGTAAGATGACATTGGTGATCCAGAAGAGGAGGAGGATAGTGAGGGCAGTGCCAAGGATCAAATGGTAGAAGATGAAAAAGAATGATTGTGAGGTGGAGTTCAGGGAAGAGTTAAGACAGGCACTAGGTGGCAGTGATGAGTTACTGAAGAGCTGGGTAAGTACATCAGAGTTGGTAAGGGAGACAGCTAAAAGGTGCTTGGTGTAACATCTGGACAGAGAAAGGAGGACAAGGAGACCTGGTGATGGAATGAGGAAGTACAGGAGAGTATACAGAGAAAGAGGTTGGTGAAGAAGAAGTGGGATTGTCATAGAGATGAAGAAAGTAGACAGGAGTATAAGGAGATGAGGCATATGGTGAAGAGAGAGGTGTCGAAGGCTAAGGATAAGGTGTATGGAGAGTTGTATGAAAGGCTGGACATTAAGGAGGGAGAAAAGGACCTGCAACAGCTAGCCAGACAGAGGGACTGAGCTGAGAAAGATGTGCAGCAGGCAAGGGTGATAAAGGATAATGAGGAAAACTTGAACAGATGGAAAGAGTACTTTGAGGAGCTGATGAATGAAGAGAATGAGAGAGAGAGAAGGTTGGATGATGTGGGGATAGTGAATCAGGAAGTGCAACAGATTAGCAAAGAGGAAGTAAGGATAGCTATGAAGAGGATGAAGAATGGAAAGGCTGTTGGTCCAGATGACATACCTGTTGAAGCATGGAAGTGTTTAGGAGAGAAGGCAGTGAAGTTTTTAACCAGATTTACAAGATTTAACAAAATCTTGTAAAGTGAGAGGATGCCTGAGAAGTGGAGAAGAAGTGTTTTGGTACCAATTTTTAAGAATAAGGGTGATGTGCAGAGCTGTAGTAACTACACAGAGATACAATTGATCAGTCACAGCATGAAGTTATGTGAATGAGTAGTGGAAGATAGGTTAAGGGAGGTGATGATTAGTGAGCAGCAGTATGGTTTCATGCCAGGAAAGAGCACTACAGATGCGATGTTTGCTCTGAGAGTGTTAATGGAGAAGTATAGAGAGGGTCAGAAGGAATTGCATTGTGTCTTTGTGGATGTGGAGAAAGCATATGGCAGGTTGCCTAGAGAGGAGTTGTGGTATTGTATGAGGAAGTTAGGAGTGGCAGAGAAGTATGTAAGAGTGGTACAGAATATGTAATAGGGTAGTGTGATAGTGGTGAGGTCTGTGGTAGGAGTGACAGAGGTGTTCAATGTGGAGGTGGGATTATATGAAGGATTAGCTCTGAGCTCATTCTTATTTACAATGGTAATGGACAGGTACACAGACAAGATCGGACAGGAGTCCTCATGGACTATAATGTTTGTGGATGACATTGTGAGCTGTAGTGAGAGTAGGGAACAGGTTGAGGAGACCATGGAGAGGTGGAGAAATGCTCTAGAGAGGAGTGAAATGAAGGTCAGCAGGACTAACACAGAATATATGTGTGTGAATGAGAGGGAGGATAGAGGAATGGTGAGGATGCAGGAACAGAGTTGGCAAAAGTGGATGAGTTTAAATACTTGGGCTCAACAGTTCAAAGTAATTGTGAGGGTGGAAGAGAGGTAAAGAAGAGAGTACAGGCACGGTGGAGTGGGTGGAAAAGAGTGTCAGGAGTGATTTGTGACAGATGGGTACCAGTAAGAGTGAAAGGGAAGGTCTACAAGAGGGTAGACCAGCTATGTTATATGGGTTGGAGATGGTGGCACTGATGAAATGACAGGGGTCAGAGATAGAGTTGGCAGAGTTAAAGATGTTAAGATTTGCTTTGGGTTTGATGAGGATGGACATCATTAGGAATCGATATATTAGAGGGTCAGCTTAGGTTGGATGGCTTGTAGACAAAGCCAGAGAGGTGAGATTGCATTGGTTTGGACATGTGCTGAGGAGGGATTCTGGGTATATAGGGAAAAGGATGCTAAGGATGGAGCTTCCAGGTAAGAGGAAAAGAGGAAGGCTTAAAATAAGTTTTATGGATGTGATGAGAGAGGACATTTTTGTGGTTGGTGTAACACAGACCAAGATGTAGAGGACAGGAAGACATGGAAACTGAGGATCTGCTGTGGTGTTCCCTAACCGGAACAGCCAAAAGAAGAAGATTATGGCTGGTCTTTTAGAGAATAATTTAACCTTTGAGAATACTTATATTTATTTGATGACACTGTGGCCACTCCTGAAAGCCTTGCTGCATTGGTCAAACACTATTATTTGTATTAGTATTTATTTTATTCAGTATAACTGGGTACTCTTGTAAGAGCCTTATAGTAGCTGGTTTTGAGGTGTTCTGGTGGCAGTATCTACATTATAGTCTGGGCAGAGGGGACATAAGTAAATCTGTACCAGCTTTCCCAGGTGTGTGTGTGTGAAAATCAAATCTCAAAGAGTGTGTGTGTGCCAGCTACTTGGAGCAGAGACACAGAGCACTGGTTTCACAGATAGGGTGGTAGAGGACTTGGCTTGGAACACTTGGCTGAGGACTCAACTCTACAGCTGTGGTCAGTTAGGAGTCTTTTTTGGGGTCTGGTGAGAGAGAGGGAATCCCAGCCCTATGAGTGGAGTGTGTTCCCTGTGTGCACTTAAGAGAAATTATGCTTGATGCAGAGAGCTGCATCTGGAGATACTATGTGTATCTATCTTTGTTCCAAGTGAACTTCCCTCACTTGTGTCAGTGGTGAGGACTTGAAGTTCCTTGATTGCTGGCCCAGAGCAGGAACTTCACAACAATAATTAGAGTTATAGACTTTTTTTATTTCAGAAACTGCATATTAATTCACATTCTCTTATTCTGTCATTGTCTCAGGTTAATAGCGCTAGCAATTTAAAAGTGTCCCTGATTGTCATCGATTATTTTCATATTTGTCACTGATTCTGTTGAGATTTGTCCCTGATTGGTTGAGAGCTATAATACAGCAAAACACTTTGACCTTTCAACCATTAATAAACAAGATAAAAAAGTTAAAAGGCTAATTTTTTCTACAAATGATAAAACAGGATAGAATGCATAGTTAAAAACATTGAAAATATTAAAAGATCTTAAAACATCCCAGTTCACACATATGAATACCAGTGAATTCATTATAACAGCAATTGTGAAACAAATGATTTCACATAGTGTTGAACCTTAAATATAATAAATATTATTAAACCACAAATAAAACAAACACTTTAACCATTGTAAAAATATTATAATTTGGCTGAACATAATTTTAGTACAGGTTTTATTCAAACACTTTCATTCAAAAATGGGGGGAGGGTATTTAATTTAAACTGCCGGAGTAATTTCTTATAGTCTACTTTCATTTCCCACTTACCACCCTCAGGAGTTTATTTCAACCTTTCCAAATATACCACATTTAAAATCTTTAAATCCATTGCACTTTTACATGTGTTTAAAAAGAACATTATTGGGATTCTTCATCATAATACCATAATAAAGTACACACAAGGTTATTTATCTTGTATTAGTTAGAATTTTTCTGTTAAGCATTCATAGGTAGTTATGAGGCTTGTAATCCAGGAGGCTATTGAGGAGCCTAGCCCAATTTTCCAACTTTTACAGGGTACTGTCTGGTTATGTGACCTGCTACGGTCATACAGGAGGCAATTGGGGGTTGAGAGAATCAAACCCTGTATTACAGGAAGCACCTCATTAAAAGCTCATAGCCTTAATTATCTCCACTAACTCAAGATGGCTATCTGTGCAATTATTTTTTTTTCTTTTGTGCAGATGTATATTGTATCATTGTTGTCAAACATATTTATTTTCTACATAAAGTTTTTTTTTTTTTGCTCACTTTTAAACTGTTGAGGCTGGTGTGCATTCATGTATTACATATTATTTATTTTTTAAGAAGGAGGTTTTACTGAGGGCTGTAGGTTGTCAAGCTGCCACACCCACCTTCAAACCCAAGACAATTAGCACACTACCAGTGTGTGATTTTATAATTGTATTGGCTATTGATCAAGACTGGCATAGTAAGTGGTGAGTTCCTAGTCTGATAATCTAGAGAAAGGGCAAATCTACCTTGCCAAGACAAAATTTCAGATGCTGTGGTGAACTGAAGACTTACACTCACCTTTCCTGGCAACCATGTGTGTGTGTGTGTGTGTGTGTGTGTGTGTGTGTGTGTGTGTGTGTGTGTGTGTGTGTGCATGTATGCACATGTGGTGCTAGGCCATAAGTTCAGCTCAGTAAGTGATCATGGTTAAGTCTATGTCTGGGTTTGGATGTTAGAAACACATACCCAGCACAGCAGTGTAAATTCCTGTATGCTCTTAAAGCAAAGTTGCATTTGGTGAATTGGTCATTGAAACATAATTGTGCATCTTTTCTACTTTAATCTACTGGGTGCTAGTGGTGTCACTTAATAAATCATCCCTCTGGTAGCCATCAGCTTGATTTGGAGACAGTGGTGTGAATCCAATGACCACAGTCCATGTCCCTCACACATCTAGGTGCCTCGTGTTGAGTTATTAAAAGGCCCCTATGTGTCATTTGAGTTACACTGGCTGGCAGTGGTTGGATTCAAACTCCTTTTCTTTGTCTTTTGGGCCCCCTACCACTATATAGCTTGGCAGTGATTACAATATTGGAATTAAGCTCATTTATAAAATAGTAAAGCGGCTTTTCCTCCATTGGAGCGCATATCCATGTATCCATACAGGCACAAAGTAAACATACAGAGGTTTAATTTTGTGTCACTTATTACATTTGTTAGTTAGAACATGTGAGTAAAATAAAGAGAAATGAGCCCTTTTGAATAATATGCTAAGATGTCAGTATCACAGTTGACAAAGAACTGTAAAGCTAAATGAGTCTCTCATGCTAGTATGTCCAAGGAAGACATGCCTGCAGCTTTGCATGAAGATGCAATACAGCCCAATAAATCTAGAGACAGTTTGACAGGTAGTATAGGTGTGCAGTGTACAGACAAAGGTTAATCTGATCTGTTCCCAGTTGGAGTTAATGAAGCCTGAACCAGAGATGACGCATCTGGAAGTTAATACAACTGAGGGATTGCAGTGCCTGGAAGCAGAAGAGAGACAGAAGCAGTGCCAGCATGAGTGAGTGATGATCACAGCATGAGGAAGTGATGATCACGGCATGAGGGAGTGATGATCACAGCATGAGGGAGTGATGATCACGGCATGAGTAGTGATGATCATGGCATGAGTAAGTGATGATCACAGCATGAGTGAGTGATGATCACAGCGTGAGTGAGTGAGTGATGATCACGGCATGAGTGAGTGATGATCACAGCATGAGGGAGTGATGATCACAGCATGAGTGAGTGATCACGGCATGAGAGAGTGATGATCATGGCATGAGGAAGTGATGATCACGGCATGAGTGAGTGATGATCATGGCATGATTGAGTGATCACAGCATGAGGAACTGATGATCACAGCATGAGTGAGTGATGGTCACAGCATGAGTGAGTGATGATCACGGCATGAGGGAGTGATGATCACAGCATGAGTGAGTGATGATCACGGCATGAGTGAGCGATGATCACGGAATGAGAGAGTGATGATCACAGCATGAGTGAGTGATGATCACAACATGAGTGAGTGATGATCACGGCATGAGGGAGTGATGATCACGGCATGAGTGAGTGATGATCACAGCATGAGTGAGTGATGATCATGGCATGAGGGAGTGATGATCACAGCATGAATGAGTGATGATCATCCTTCTTTAGGGACGTGGGTCTTGGGAAGGGGAAGGCCAACTCCTAGATACCCAGGTTATTACAAAAAACCTCCCACAATATAAAAAGGGTGATTATTTTAATAGTTTTAATCAGGCACTTGAAAGGATATATAATCAATGCCAAGTTATCCAAGGGAAGTGGGTGAGGTTTTTAACTCCTGTCTTCATGGGGAGGGCCATTCATGCAGTCTCCAACCTTAGACATTTTATTTGAATTGCTCAACCATTACAGAATGTCTACTTGAATGTTTTAAACTGGCTCTTGAAGTCAGAGCATGGAAAAAAAGGTAGATGATTGAGGGAGTGAATATATTTCGGACATTAACAATTTCATAAGTGAGTATATGTAAAAACATCACATCTGAAATGCTTGTAGAATTCTGGTGAGGGAACAAATGCTCAGTTTTAGGACATGAAAATCTGGTTGGCATATCAGGAGTGTAACAGTGATGAGAAGTTGGGGAAGAAGGGAGACCTCTAGCCAGCTAGTAGGTTGTAAGTGCAAGGAAGGAAGGAAGGTATTCACCACTGCACATTAGTATAAGGGAATCTATGAGGAGAGGTAAGTCATCACTGCAAGCTGCACAGGTAAAGGGGAAGTCATGAATTCTGGTATATACCCAGGTCTTTGGGTTAGATGCCTTGAGAATAGCCAGAAGGGGCATATATTAACACATTATCCCACTGAGACAGAATGGGAAAATAGTCCTAGGAAGCACAGTAAGCTCTACAATGGTGGTATATTAACTGAAGACAGCTGCTGTGCCAAACTACAGAAAGAGTCTGTATGCTGTCCTGGTGAAGGGTAAGTAGACCTTTACCAAGAGGGACACAATGACAGTTAATCTTACAGTGGTGAGAAAGGAATAATACTTACCTGGCCAATCCATTCTAATTAGAGTCTGGGAGGGACACCTTTTCATTTGCCACTGGGGAGTGTTTATCTGGATTAGGAAAGAAGGGCAAGGAAGCAAGCAGGGGCTATGCTTGAGAATATCCCAGAAGATGTCCTATGGGGTATTATTCTGACAATGCTGTACCTTGTAAAATTACCTGCAGCAAGGCATGGAGACAAAAACATAGGGATAGCTGTAGGGGAAGACTCACCCAGCTCTCCCACCTTCAACCAGGGCAGAGCATGTGGCTATTTCAGAGGGGAGATGGTCAGTTGCAGTGAGCTGGGAACTGAGCCACACTAGTTGAAAGATACTGGGTTCCATTGGAAGGGGTTACTTCAAGGAGAGATGTAGGCAGTTTTGGAAAAGGAGTTAGGAAGGGCCAAAATAAGGAAACAAGACAGGTTCAGCTCACACAGACATACACACAACCTTTCGGGACTTGAAGATGAAGCCATGGACCCCTGAAGGTGGACTTACTGGAGAAGAAATAGTGCAGTTGGTGGTACCTAGGGCCTACTAACTGACATTTTTGGTCAAAGCCTGCAGTATTCATTTTGCCAGACATATGGGCATAATGCAAAGTATTAGATGGCTTATGAGTCATTTTTATTGACCAGGTATTGCAAAGATCATGGCAGGATACTTCAAGACCTGTGAGCAGTGTTAAAAATTTTGGTAAGTTAGAATATAATACCAAAGCTGCTTTGATGCATTTGTTATCCTCAAAATTCCACAGGTAAAAAATATATTTTGGTGGTGGATGTCACTAGCTACCCAGAGGAGGTGGCTTTGTCTTCTTTTGCAAAAAAGAAACTGGCAAATTCTCTGCTACACATGCTCACCAGGATAGGTTTTCTTGGAGAAATACTGACAAATAGAAGTGTCAGCTTCATTATCAAACCCATTGTCCTGCTTGTGGAAGCACTGTGTAGTAAATCATTTAAAGACTACCCACTACCACTGAGTATAACAAATACTTACCCCACCTAATCTTTACTTACAAGGAAGTGGGATTTACAAGATTTTCATCATTTGAGCTGCTGTTTTTTACAGGAAAAGTGTGGACCCTAGATTTAGTTTGTGATGACTGGGACTGCCGGTGCATTTCCCACAAGGAGTCTGTTGTGAAAAATATCATGCACTTTAGGACAAGGTTTGTGAAGTTTCTGAGGATGTCCCAGGAACACCTGGCACAGGCACAACAGCAACAAAAGATCTGGTATAACATCAAAGCCGGGACCAAAGAGAATTCTGCTGGGCCTCAGGTGATGGTGCTTACTGCTTGTATAGACAATGAGCTGCAGATAGCTTGTGTGGGCCCTTTCATCACTTTAAGAAAAGGTGACTGACGTTATCTACATGATGTGGTTGTCAAGCAATAGGCAGAAGTGCAAACATTACTATGTTAATATGATAAAGTCCAATCATGACAGAGAGACCCTGGTAATCAGTATCTGCAATGGGTGCGAAGAAGTGGGGAACACACTTGGGGGTCTGATGGTAGATCTCTTTAGTAAGGCTTAGTCAAGATATATTGGTGGATGTGGTAGATCTGTTTTAGCAGCTATCTGCTACTGAAGTTAAAGAAATTCACTAACTGGGGATATGTTTATTGGTAAGCCGGGGTGTATCCTCTGGTACAGCACTGTGTGGATGGATGACTCCAACAACCAATCAGATAAGCTCTTTACGGGGTACCTGAAAGAGTTAGGCAAGCCCTGAGAGAAGAATTGCAAGCCATGTTAGAAATGGGGCCAGTCCAGGTATCCAAAAGTACCTGGACCTTACCATTGGTGCTAGTGACAAATAAAAATGACTTCACCAGTTTCTGCATACACTGTAAAAAGCAAAATGGTCAGACAGAGTTAGAGGCTTACCCCACACTTAAGCACATGATGCTTTAGAGCAGCTGGCAGGGGCTAAGTATTGAACCTTGCTAATTTGATTAACGGTTACATGTATTTGGGAGACTAAGTGGGACTCTGGAAAAAGATGAGGAGAGAAAGGAAAGTTGAAGATCTGAGTAAATTAAGGTAAATGACTTCCACAAATGTATGCCAGTCTTAAGGCTAAAGTAATATTTTGGTAACTTTTTTAAAGTGGTGCAAAACAACAGTAGTTGGAGATCAAGAGAAAACTATCACATAATTTGGAAATACATGAGCCAAAAAATAGTTCTAGAGTCAATCTTCTCATTAAAAATTTTCAATGACTGACAAGCATTTCCTTCCAGGAGGGCAGAAATCTAAAATGAGGCCTGCTACTAAGGAGAATATTCTTTTTCCTTTGGTACAGTGACCTTAGTGACCTTAGACTTGCTTACATTTTTTAAAGATGGGGCAGGGTAGGAGACTTTGTCAGCAAAGAAAATCCATTTTTAAATTTCACAACAAACTGTTTGTTTTTGCACTTAAATAGAATTCAGAAAAGATTTGCCAGTCAGATGACCTATGTCCTATTCTGAAGCAATGGCTTTTTCCTGTTGAAGCTGTTGAAAACACACAGTACTTTACATACTTATGCTTTAGTGCAATAATGACAGCAGCTGATTTTCAGATATCTGCTGCCCCTGTACTAGATGATCCTTTTGTTTAGTTTTCGTTTTGAGAACTGTAGAGAAGACAATGCTAATCTTAGAAGTTTGTTATTCATATTTCATGATTTGACTATATCAAGGCTATTTATGACAGGAAGATTGTACCATTTCTTTAGTTGTGGAACCCTACACATGAATTATACTGATCTTTAGAGCCTGGCTATAGAACTGATATTCTAAAGTTAACAGTTTCCTTGCAGCAGCTGCACTACTGCTCTGTGAAGGCAGATTCTCTGAGCCTCAACTCCCCAAGACTCATTTCCCCCCGACAATGCAGCATTTCCAATGAAAAGCACTATGGGGGAATCGTGCAGGCACTATGTGCTCTTTTCAGATTATTGTCCCCTTTCTCCTGACAGTGCAGCCATGGAGTTGATTATATTAATTGGGGTGGTGCACGCATTGAGGGAAGGGGGTGCAGGGGGCAGCTTGTCCCCCTTGCAAAAACACATTGAAAACAGCATTTGGGGGAAATTATTTTTGGTGGGTTGTCTCTCAGGATGTAGAGGCTCAAGGGATTCTTATTCGTCCACTCATAGTGGAAGCTCCTGCAGCAGCTTATAAAATGATACTACTATTTATAAATCTCGCTAGAATGAGATAAAACCTTATTGGACCACTCATATTGGGTGGCACAGTAGTGTAGCGGTTAGTGTTATCACTTCAAAGCAAGGAGTTCTCTGGTTTGATTCTCAGGGGGGGTATCTTCTGTGCAGAGTCTGCATGGGCTTCCTCTGGGTGCTCTGGTTCTCTCCCACATTACAAAGACATGTGTCTGGAGTGTTTCTCCTCAGGTCTCTGCAGAAAATGGGCTCTGTCACAGTCGAACTTTCCCAGTAACCAAATATTAAATAAATAAAAATATTGTTGAAAGAGCCCAACAAAATATGACCTGGAACCAGTTCACCTTGTGCTTTAAGGAACAATAATGTTCCTTTCATTTACATCATGTGCATATAATATACTCCTGTGGATGCATGTAATATTGTAAACATAATTTAAAACTACAAGTCAGAAACAGTACAAATACTTCCACATGGAAAAGGATTATTGCATGCATACTATTATGTTGTTAAGACATAACCACTCATTTAGAGGTACACTATTAGAAAATTTCTTAATCCGCATTCTTTGTTTTATATTATCTGCTGTGTTCATTTTTGTGCCATGAGTACTGTTCCATGAATATGCATCCACACAATGTAATATGCCTTAGTATACGTACATCAGTCTGTTCTCTACATCTTTTTCAAAAATAAAGATTAACACTTTGGAAATGTAGCAAACAGTCACATTCTGATAACAATATGCTTATGCAAACATTTCTGCTTCTCCTTCAAGTGGCTAAGACTTTTGCACACTACATACTTTTAGGGGTAGAAGGCTCTAGATTCCTACTGCCTTCTCTGATTCCTTTGTTTATTGTATTGGTTTCCCTCAGCAGGACCCCTGTTATGCAGCCTTAATTCAAAGCCTGACTTCCAATAAAGCTCTAGAATATAAATGAATCCATCACAGAACCACATTAATCCCCCTGAAGTCTTCTGTGCTGTAAAGAATGGGAGTCATGACTGTTTCTTAGATTTCTGTTGCAGTTCACAGTGACATCTGCAGCAGTGAGGCATTAAGTTCATTTCTTTCTTTAAACAGTTAGTGGGAAGGAACAGTCTAAGTAAAAATGTTTCATGCTGTCATTTTGAAGGCCAAGTGAAAATGTGCCAAGCTTAGAGAAGCATATTTTATGAGAATGCAGCTGTTTATCACGTTTCCAAAGTGTTGCTGTTTTTTGAAAATGATGTAGAGTCTGACTAATACAAATAAATTAAAACACCAGTTACTTCACACAAAAAGAAATGATTTACAGTCTGTGTAAAATATAACTCTTGCAGTTATGCAATTTCAGGAATAATGTGAGAAAATATGGATCTAAGACTAGGGTCTGTCTTGAGTCATATACCTCTGATTTGTATCCAGAGGCTGTTAGCTATGAACTTTGCATTTTTTTATCTGAATATTAAATTATGTGTGGGACAATGGTCTATAGAGGGTACCATCTGGTCTCTGTCATCGGATGATAGAAGAAATATTTTTGGGGGGTTCCCCTTTAACAATTGAGTCTCCCTCCTGTCCAATCAACTGATTATCTATTCCCCCTCTTCAGGGTGAGAGCCCTACAGCCCACTTGTCGCTCTAGAAGCTGCAATCCACCAGAAGACCATGGATTTCTCTTCATTCTTCTAACTTCCTGCATATTCCCAATGAGTATTCATCCTGGAGGGCACATGATGGGTATAACTTCTGCGAATAGATGGACCAGCCTTCAAGAGAGCTCTTATCATGCACTCTTGTCCAGTATCTACCAGAATGATAATTTCATGCTTTATGCCCCAGACACATGCCTCACTCATCATCTTCTTCTTCCTCCTCATCTTCCTCCCCTGAGAGAGGTAAGCAGGCTCAACCTTTTCACTTCTCTCCCTCCCCAGTTAGCTCCAGTTTGTGCCAAAGTCACTAATCGTACTCAGATTGCCTATGTCACAATATAGTAAATAGTTTTGTTTTTATTAAGTTGCTACTTTGAAGATACACCTGTTTCTTTCCTTCCACAGTCATTATCTAGTATGTGTTAGGCTAGAAAAGACTGTTTGGCTTGAATCGGTAGAAAATATTTTCTATGGAAATGTAAGGAAAACTGAATGCAAGGAATTCATTTTGGGTATTGTTATAAAAGTATGCAGCTGTCTAGGGCTTTTACACAGCAAAGACACATACAATACCCTATGAAACACATGAAATCATCACTATACAATAGAGTAGGTCCACACAAAACTACATACCTGGAGGGCTGTCATACAAATGGTGATCCAGAATACAGTCTCTGGTTCACAAACAACTGAATTGTAGGGTACATTCTGGAAAACAAAAAGCTACGCTGCAGGAGTTCAATGGCAGATAACACTGTGCAAACACAACAGCACAGCATCTGACTACCAAGTAAAAGCATCACCACTCATACGTGCATAGGTATATGTGACGCCCGTGCCCTGACCCAGCAATCAAGGAGCTTCAATCCTCACCACTAACATCAGAGAGGGCGTCTCATATAGGAGGAAAGGATAACAAATACACACAGTAAAGTGCAATTTCCCTTAAGAGCACACAGAGATCACAGTCAGTCTGGGGCTGGTCACTCCCTTGCTCTCCAGGTCCCCAATAAGACTCCGCACTGGCACAGCTATAGGGTCCAGATCTCAGCCTACTGGGCAAGCTAAAACCTCTGGCACCTCTCTGTCTAACCAGTGCTTCATTTCCCTGCCGAAGTACCTGACACACATACACTTTGAGAAGAGTTTATACAACCACACAGACACTCCTGGGGAAGGCTGGCACAGGTTCTCCAGCTGTGCCCCTTTTTCCCAGACTATACGGTAGTACCAGCTGCCACCACCTACTAATATTTATCAACTACTCAAAGGCCCTTAAAAATGTGTCCAATTATTACTGTGCAATATTAATATCCAATTGGTAGTATAGCCCAGGGCTAAAGCTATTAGAGTGGCCTTGTCCAGTTTTACCAAAGGCATGCAAGTACTCTTAAGAGCTTAAATTATCTCTACATAAACCAGCCACAGTTAAAAGGTTTTAAAATATTTAATAACAAATAATTAAAACTACAAGGCAATACTTTCTACTACACAGTCAGTGCTAGTCATGAGTTCAGAGATCACAAAGAAATACTTAAAATAATTCAGTAGTACAGCTCTGACATAACAAAAAAACACTTAGTCTAATATTTCTAGTTTCTAGTTATCTACAAGAAAACACACTTTTAAAAAACTTACATAGAGCATAAAGCGGTACTGAGTTGGATGTTCAATACAAAAATGCATAATAATCTCTGGTTCTCACTGTTTAAATTGAAACTGCTGTTTTGATAAAACATTACATCATTTCACACTTTCCTGGTGTTCCCAGGCTGACAGAAACTGCATTTTTATTCTTTAGAGCAATAAAGGACATTCCACATGTAAATTCGGGTCATTAACTTTAGCCTTAAAACAATAGGCAGGAAGCCTTCATCTAGCCGGAATGGAGCCGACTTTAGATCAAAGGGTCACAACTTTTCACAGCTTTTACTGGGTCAGTAAAGAGCACTGTTGCCACATTTTTTACAGCATTTTTTTAATTTAAGACAACAAGCCTGTGATTCACATTCATATTTACAAATGATAGAATTATGTATAAAATTCTATCTGGCTAGGCTGGCAGCCTTCACCCTTCTCTACCAGTCTTCACACCCCCCCCCCTCGGAGAACTCAAGCTAGTTTTTCAAGTGACCCTTGAGAAACGTCTCTTGAGAGGGTTAGGTTTATCTTTGTATACCTACCCCATTCCCTGTCTTGAGAGCCCATCTGCATTGGCATTGCTACTCCCACTGCAGTGCTGCACTGACATATATGCTTGAAACCCCAGGCTCCATCTTAGTAACTTGGCATTTTGCTGACTGCCTCTGTTTAACCATGTTATAGGGTTGTGATCTGTCATAACAATGAATTATCTTCCATGCAGATAAGGCTGAAGTTTCTCCAGTGCCCACACAATGTCTAGATATTCCTTTTCTACAGCTGCATAGCTTTCCTCCCTGGGTTGGAGCCTATGACTGAGATAAACCCCTGGGTGCTCTTCCCCCTCTGAAGAAATCTGGCTAAGTATAGCCCCCACCCCATGGTTTGAAGCATCCACCTGCACAACAAAGTATTTGCTGTAATCTGGGCTGGATAACACAGGTCTTCCCAAAGCTTCTTTAAGCTTCTGGAATGCCTGCTCACATGCTGGGGTCAACACTACCTTATCTGGCCTGTTCTTCCTTGTCAGCTCTGTGAGGGGAGTAGCTATGGTACCATAATTGGGGATGAATTTTCTGTAGTACCCTGCTGTCCCTAAAAATGCCCTCACTTGCTTTTTGGTAACAGGTGCAGGCCATGCCTGAATAGCTTCCATTTTGACAGGTTCTGGCCCTATCTTACCACTCCCCACATTATGTCCCAGGTAGGAGACCTCTGCCATACCCACATGACATTTGCTGGGCTTAATGGTCAACTCTGCCCTTTGTAGTCTATCCAGCACCTCCCTGACATGCTGAAGGTGCTCTGGTCAGGAATGTCTGTAGATGGTGATATCATTCAGGTACGCAAGGGAAACCCTCCTGCTCCTGCAAGGATATGATCTACTTGCCTATGGAAAGTCACTGCGGCATTCTTCATCCCAAAGGGCATCTTTGTGAACTCATACAAGCCAAAAGGAGTCACAAAGGCTGACTTCTCTCTAGCACTGGGAGTCAAGGGCACCTGCCGGTAACCCTTGGTAAGATCAATGGTTGTAAGATACTTAGCCCCACCCAGCTTCTCTAAGGCCTCATCTGTCCTAGGCATGGGGTAAGCATCTGACTCTGTGTGACTATTTAATTTCCTGTAGTCCACACAGAACCAGGTGCTACCATCCTTCTTTGGCACCAGCACCACTGGGAAGGCCCAGGAACTGTTGGACTCTTGAATCACCACTAGTTCCAACATCTACTGTACCTCCTCCCACAGAGTTTGACTCTCGCAGGCACCCTGTAAGGGGCCTTGCCTAATAGGCCTTTGGGGTCTTGTACCCTGGTTTCCTAATGAACATGTCCCCAAATTCCTGCAACACTGCTCGGATTTCTCAAACCTGGATAGGAGATAGCTGCTGGGACATTGCTACCCCTTCCACTGAGGTGTCAGCCCGAGCCTCACAGAGGAGATCAGTCCCCAGATCTTCCTCAGACTCCTCCTGCAATCCACTACAAATGCTCAACACAAGGGCCTCCCTATCATGGTAAGGTTTCAGCATGTTAACATGGTACAATTTGTGCCCATGGCCATCTGCCTAACACTTCCACCATGTAGTTACCATCACTTACCTTTCTTACTACCTTGTAGGGTCCCTCCCAAGCTGTTTGCAGCTTGTTGTGTCTGACAGGAATGAGAACCATTACCTGCTGCCCCACAGTATACTCTCTAGCTTAGAAACATACGAACCGGCAACAAACTTGAAAAACGAAAGAAACCAAGTCCAGCAAACTGGAACTCCAAACCAAGGCTCCAAAATGTAAGAAACTCTCTCTAGCTTGAGCATTCCTGTCATATCACACCTTTTTCTGTTGTTGGGCTTCTGACAGGTTCTCCTGGGCCAAGCCCATGAGTTCCCTGAGCCTTGTCCTGAGGTTTAGGACGTATGCCACAACAGACTCCTTGTGAGACTCGTACTCACCTTCCCACTCATCTCAAATTAAATCTAGAGGTCCCCTCACCCTATGCCCATACAGCAACTCAAAGGGTGAAAAACCTGTGGATTCCTGGGGAACTTCTCTGTAAGCAAACAACAGATGGGGCAAATATTTGTCCCACTCCCTCTTAAACTGATATTCAAATGCCCGTAGTATGGACTTGATTGTAGAGTTTAACCTCTCAACAAGACCATTAGTCTGGGGATGGTAGGGGGTGGTCTTCATGTGCTTCAACCCACAGGACTTCCACAGACAAGCCAGCAGGTCTGACATGAAATTGGCACCTCTGTCAGTCAGTATTTCTTTTGGGAAACCTACCCTGCTGAAAATCTCTAACAAAGCATTTGCCACCTTCTCTGCCTCAATGGAGGACAAAGCCACTGCCTCAGGGTATCGTGTGACATAATCCACTACCACTAGGATATATTTTTTCCCTGTGGAACTTGGGGAACTCAGAGGACCCACAACATCCATAACTGCCCTATGAAATAGCTCCTAAATCAAAGGCAAAGGCATCAAAGGAGCTCTCACCTTGTCTCCTGCTGCCTACCTTTTGGCACTACTCATAGGTCCTGCAGTACCCTGTTACATTTCTGGACATTCCAGGCCAATAGAAGTTCTGCATAATATGCCTCTTTGTATGTTTTATGCCCATATGAAAATTCCTTGAAAATCAGGTGCCTCCCTAGCTACCTGTCTCAAGCCTTGCAATGTAGGGTCTGAGAGCTGAGCCTGTCTCAACTCTCTCCTTGTAGCCCTTCCCAACTCCCCTTCTACAGGACGTCTGGCATCCTCTGACAGTGGTGCCTCACTGTCAGCCTGGCTACTACTACTCACCTCTACCTTTGCAGTCACTCTGTCCAAGGGGCCATCAGTACCCCCAGGCAGCTGTGGCTCACATTCAGTCTCACTGCTACAGAGTAGCTCCCTGCCTGAAGTAACCACTTCACCAGTCCTGGCTGTATGCATGCAGTCTGTCTGGGTCTCCCCCAGGCTACCAGACCCACATGCTTGTCTCCTAGCCTGACTGCGTGTAACTGCATAAGTGCATGGTACTGTCTCATCCAAATCCTTCCCTCTCAGGACATCTGCAGGATGGTAGTTCAGTACCCCTGTTGTCTCAAGACAACCTACTATTGGCATTTTGCCTTTCCCCACTTACTGGCTTCCTCACCTTTGGTTCCCCAGCTTGCCTCCATGGACACCTGTATGCCACATGGCCCCACTGGTTGCATTCAAAACATTTATCCCTAGCTCCTGGATGTGTACCTGGACTAGTGGCTTCCCCTGCTACTGGCAGATTCTGTTGTGGCAGTCTGTGCTACCCACCATGAGTTCCTTTAGACCCATGAGCAGTACTGGGGGTTCCCTTCCTGTGCAGGGCTGCCCTGCTTGCCAGGTAAAGGTCTCCCTTCTTCCCCAAATGATCTGAAGTAGCACATTGTCTATCAGCTAACCAGATCCTCATGTCCTCAGGAAAAGTGCTAAGGGCTTGTTCCCTCACCAAAAGGTCTGCCAGCCCTTCAAAAGTGGTGACCTGACATACACTCACCCACCTATGAAAATAAGTGCTCAATTCAGCAACATATTCACACACACTTTCATCTGCCTTGCGTCTATGCTCACGAAAAGTTTCCTATATGTTTCAGGTGTTAGCTTAAACAGTTCTAAAAGACATTTCTTTACAGCAATATAATCAAAACATGCAACACCAGACATTTTGGACAGAACAGTTACAGCTTTACCATGGAGTAAGGGGGGTCAGGAACCGTACCCAGAGCTCTTGCTCAACTTCATACTGTTTACATACTCTCTCAAACATATGAATGAAGCTATCAAAATTGTCCCCCTCTTTAAACTGCAGAAGAAATTTACTGACTTTTTGTGCTTCTGGGGTCAGTTATACCCTTCCCCATTACCTCTATGACTCTGGCAAAGAGTCAGCATCTCCTTCTCATGCTGACTCTGCCTCTCTTGTTCCTCAGCTTGCAGAGGTAACAGCTTCTCATTGTCCTCAGCCTGCAAACATTGCAGTCTCTCATTTGCTTCTAATTCCACATGCCTGGTCTCCAACTCAAGTCTCTTTAGCTCCAGATGGATTTCTAAGTCCACTGCAGAAAGGTTGAGCTGTCCATTCTCTGAGGGAATTATATCTCCACTGCTAGTGTGATTGTCCTTCTGGTTGCTGTTTTCTGATGCAGCTGTAACCAAGGCTGCAGTCAGTTCTGCCTTAATCAGGTTTCCATGCACCAGCCCCCTAGCCTGGCACATCTCCGCCAGCTGGCTCCTTGTCAACTTTCCATACTCCTCTGCTGACATGCTGCCTGCTCACCCTGACTAACTAAGCTAACAAAATAAATAAAACAATTGTGATCTGAACTCTGAGTATTCACTATGTGGCTGTTTTAGAGTACAAAACACCTTCAAAGCTCACTGTACACAAGCTACAGGATTCACACTACCCACACCACTACAAGCCAATTAGTATTTGCCAACTAATTAATATGTGATGGGGATATCTCACCACTGCCAAACACAAATGTGAGGATATCCCAACAACTGCCACCAAAAATGTGAGGTGGATATCCCAACCACTGCCATCAATTAATATGCGATGCCCTTGCCCTTGCCCAGCAATCAAGGAGCCTCAATCCTCACCACTAACATCAGAGAGGGTGTATCATATAGGAGGAAAGGATAACAAATACACACAGTCAAGTGCAATTTTCCTTAAGAGCACACAGAGATCACAGTCAGTCTGGGGCTGGTCATTCCCTTGCTCTCCAGGTCCCCAAAAAGACTCCCCACTGGCATGTCTATAGGGTCCAGATCTCAGCCTACTGGGGAAGCTAAAACCTCTAGCACCCTCTCTGTCTAATCAGTGCTTTGTGCCCCTGCCCAAGTAGCTGACACACACATACACTTTGAGAAGAGTTTATACAACCACACAGCCACTCCTGGGGAAGGCTGGCACAGGTTCTCCAGCTGTGCCCCTTTTTCCCAGACTATACGGTAGTACCAGCTGTACCACCCACTAATATTTATCAGCTACTCAAAGACCCTTAAAAGGGTGTCATATTATTACTGTGCAATATTAATATCCAATTGGTAGTATAACCTAGGGCTAAAGCTACTAGAGTGGCCTTGTACAGTTTTGCCAAAGGCATGCAGGTACTCTTATGAGCTTAAATTATCTCTACACAGACCAGCCACAGTTAAAAGGTTTTAAAATATTTAGTAATAAATAATTAAAAGCAAAAGACAATACTTTCTACTACACAGTCAGTGCTAGTCAAGAGTTTAGAAATTACACAGAAATGCTTAAAATAACTCTGTAGTACAGTTCTGACATAACAGAAAAACACTTAGTCTAATATTTCTAGCTTCTAGCTATCTACAAGAAAACACACTTCTAAAATACCTTACATACATAGAGCATAAGGCAGTGCTGAGTTGAATGTTCAAGACAAAAATGCCTGATAATCTCTGGTTTTCACTGTTTAAATTGAAATTGCAGTTCTGATAAAACATTACATCATTTTATACTTTCCTGGTGTTCCCAGACTGACAGAAACTGCATTTACATTATTTTGCACTTAGATTAATAAAGGACATTCCACATGTAAATTCTAGTCATTAACATTAGCCTTAAAACAATAGGCAAGAAACTTTCATCTAGCCGGACTGGAGCCAACATTAGATCCAAGGATCACAACATGCTTTTACTGGGTCAGTAGAGAGCACTGTTGCCACATTTTTATAACAACATTTTTTTCATTTAAGACAACAAGCCTGTGATACACATTCATATTTACAAATGATAGAATTATGTATAAAATTCTATCTGCCTAGGCTGGCAGCCTTCACCCTTCTCTACCAGTCTTCAAAATATGTACCAGGCTAATGACAGCTGGAGCCATTTTAAGTCTAGCCATACATCCCAAATTGAGCCAAGATAAAAAACAAACAAACAAACTAAATAAAATAAATAAAAATGACAACCATGGAGAACACTTGCCAACAAACAAATTAATTTAATATTAAGTGCTTTTCATCTGAGATCCTACACGGACTTTATGAGATACAATTTTAAAAACGTAAAATGTAAAAACATGTTGAACAGAAGTTTACTTTCTTTTTCAAACTCATCTTCAGTGGTCAGTGGTAAACTTCTGTTCAACATGTTTTTACACAGGGGTTACCCAAGTAAATTTTTGAGCTGTATTTTTGAAGAGGTAACTAGAAAGAGGTTAACAGTAGTGTACAAACCCATTTTGGGTCATTCTATCCCAACCACTGGGAGTACTGAACAAACTGGAGTAAACTGTACTGATCGGGAGGCAGTAAGGTTAGAGGGTCACAGTCCTAGGAGGGAAGGTCTAGTTGGGAAAGATAGTAAAATTAGGAATAACTACTTGTTGGCCTTTACTTTTACTTACACCCCGGTAGCTTCAGATATACAGAAGGTGATTAGGAAATGTTGGTTTTATTTGTCTTTGAACAAGGACATTTTTGACCGAATAGGTGAGCACCCTATTATTAGTTTTAGGCAGGGATCAAACTTGAAACTGCTCCTTGAAATGAACCAAAATGGAAGAAAAACAAAAGGAGATGGGGGTACTCATAAATGTGGCCACTGTAATCAATGCATACACATTGAGAGTGACTGGAGGTTCAAAGTTAGGAACGAGACTTTTTACATTAAAGGCACTTATAATTGCAATACAAGAGGGGTGGTCTACCTTGCGGAATGCCAGGTTTGTGAGGCATTTTATGTTGGAAAGACCGACCATAGACTTAAGGACCGCATCTACAAGCACATTTACGCTATTAGTAAGAAGAACTGTAATAACGCATTGGCTCGTCACTGTGAATTACATGAGGGTCACTTTTTCAAATTTAGGATTATATCACAAGTTAACCAGAACACGAGGGGTAGGTGTGGGGTTAATGACAATCTACTTAAGTTATTATTGGAAAGAAATGAGCTTAACTGGCAACTTAGGTTAGATGCATGTGTAGAACCTGGGTTAAATGAATCTTGTACTATTGCATGCATACTGAAATTAAGGAGTTTATACAGGTAACATATGGAATTAAAAATTAGGATTTAATTTTTTGGACTACTTGGGGACCTTGAACTTTGTTTTTTAAAAAATGTTGAGTAAGACTCTTTGAGTAATCAAGTGGCCTTATATTCAATAAATAAAATGTAGGTAGTGGCCACTCATGGAAATGGAATATGTAGCACGCAATTTGCAGACTTTGTAGCACCTTTCCCTTTAAAATTGGGTGCTACGAAACAGGTTGGTGTGAGCCTCTTCTTGATTTGTCTGTTTTTAAGGAAGGAACTATTTAAACTAAACTAGGACACATACAGGTTGTCTGAAGACGTTCGGGTATAACCCGAATGAAAAGCGCTTTACGTACTTTGTTTTTGTTTTGTCTTTTGGGTTGATTTACTCAATAAGTCGAAGTATCGACCGATTGTTTTTAATTATTTTTTAGACATTAAAGTCTCAGGAGTTTTGGACATCTGTTGCCTAGTTTGTTTGGTGTTTGAATATTTTAAAACAACATTGCTGGACAGTCTCATATAAATACAGAAAACATCTAAACTAATCTTTACTATATTCCTATCTGTATCCAAAAGAGATACTATGCCTTGAATCTTACTTACAAACAGGCAAGTGCAGATGATGATGAGTGGATGTTTCCAGGTCAAAGACAAAATGCAAAATGCACAGTCCCTTCATGAGAGAGTTCTTAAATTAATATCAAACATTACAGTCGGGCCAGCTTGGATGACATCACTCTTTGTCACCTGACTTCTGTTCCCAGGCTTAGCAAAAACTTAACAGAATTAACATCTCTGTGTTAAAAGTACATATCTTGCAGAACTGTGCAGCTGCTAGGAAGTCATAAAACAATAAAACACTTTTTACATTTTAAGCCTAGACAATACAAAAAAATCTAGCTCTAGACATTGTGTCTGCTACTTAACTGATACTGAGAGATAACATATTTTGTTTCTGGCCCAGCTATAAAGTAACTTAACCTCAACTATTCTTAAGTTTTGCAAGTTAATCTTCTATGTTACAGCAGGCTATGCTGTGGTTACATTCTTGAAGTTCAGTACATAGCATACAATTCGGTATAAATCATATCAATATTCACAAATGACATAGAAGTATTTACAAAATTCCATATAGCTAGGCTGGCAGCATGACATCCCCCCCGAAAAGTCAAGCTAGTTTTTCAAGTGACCCTTGAAAAACATTGCTTGAGAGGGTGAACCTGTCTTTGAATACACTACCCCATACCATGCCTTGAGATTCCAGTTGCCTTGGCATTGCTGACACCAGTACAGTGCTGCACTGTCCCATCATATGCCTGTGACCCTATGCTCCACCATAGTAATTTGGGATTTGGCTGGCTGGATCCCTGTAGGTATAGATCCCACTCAGACTCCTCCTGCCTCCTATTGCCAATACCTATCACAAGGGCCTCCCTATCATGGTAAGGTTTCATCATGTTAACATGGTACAATTTGTACCCCTGCCTCCTGCCTAATAGTTCTACCATGTAGTTAACATCACTGATCTTCCTTACCACCTTGTAGGGTCCCTCCCAAGCTGCCTGCAGCTTGTTGTGTCAGACAGGAATGAGAACCCTTACCTGCTGCCTACAGCATACTCTCTAGCACAAACATTCCTGTCATATCAGACCTTTTTCTGCTGTAGGGCTTCTGCCAGGTTCCCCTGGGCCAAGCCCATGAGTTCCCCTGAGCCTTGTCCTGAGGGTTAGGGCATATGTCACAACAGACTCTTTGTGGGATTCACACTCACCCTCTCACTCATCATGAATCAAATCTAGAGGTCCCCTAACCCCATGCCCATATACCAACTCAAAGGGTGAAAACCTGTGGATTCCAGGGGGACATCTCTGTAAGCAAACAATAGATGGGGCAAATATTTGTCCCACTCCCTCTTAAACTGGTCTGCAAATGCCTGTAACATGGACTTGAGTTTAACATTTAATCTCTCAACAAGACCATTAGTCTGGGGATGGTAGAGGGTGGTCTTTAGGTACTTCACTGCACTGTACTTCCACAGACAAGCCAGCAAGTCCGACATGAAAGTGGCACCTCTGTCAGTCAGTATTTCTTTTGGAAAACTTACCCTGCTGAAAATCTCTAACAAAGCATTTGCCACCTTCTCTGCCTCAATGGAGGACAGAGCCACTGCCTCAGGTTATCTTGTAGCATAATCTACTACTACTAGGATGTACATTTTCCTTGTGGAACTTGTGTACTCAGAGGCCCCACAATATCTATAGCTACTCCCTGAACTGGCTCCTCAATCACAGGCAAAGGCACTAAAAAAGTTTTCACCTTGTCTTCTGCCTTGACTACCTTTTGACACTGCCCACAGGTCTTGCAGTACCCTGTTACATCTCCAGAAATCCCAGGCTAATAAAAGTTCTGCATAATACGTCTCTTTGTATGTTTTATGCCCATATGACCTGCAAAGGGAATATCATGGGCTATGGCTAGAAGTGCCAGATTGTCGGCTCTGGGCACTACCAGCTGCTGTATTCTCTCACCATCTAGCCCTCCCTCGGGGATCCACTCTCTATACAGTAACCCTCTGTCCCAGTATACAGATTTCCCTTTCCCTTGACAATCAGGTGCCTCACTAGCTACCTGTGTCAGGCCTTGTAATGTAGGGTCTGAGAACTGAGCCTGTCTCAACTCTCTCTTGGTAACCCTTCCCAGCTCCCCTTCCACAGGAAGTCTGTCATCCTCTGACAGTGATGCCTCAGTTACTTCAGAGCTGAGAATCACATGAAATATTTTAAAACAACATTGCAGGACAGTCTCAAATAAATTCGGAAAACATCTAAACTAATCTTTACTATAGTCATATCTATATGTAAAATAGATACTATGACTTGAATCTTACTTACAGACAGGCAAGTGTAGATGTTGATGATGAGTGGATGTATCCAAGTCAAAGACAAAATACAAAATGCAGTCTCTCTATCAGAGTGTTCTTAAATTAATATCAAACATTAGTGCTGGGCCAACTTGGATGACATCATTATTTGTCAACTGACTTTAGTTCCCAGGCTAAGCAGAAACTTAACAGAATTTAACATCCCTTTGTTAGAAATGCATATCTCACAGAACTGTGCAGCTGCTGGGAATTCATAAAGCAATAAAACACTTTTTACATTTTAAACCTAGTGATTACATATCTCCAAGAGAATACAAAAAAGGTCTAGACTCTAGACATTGTGTCTGCTATTGAAGTGAAACTGAGAGATAACATCTTTTATTTATGGCCCAACTATAACGTAATTTAAACTCAACTATTCTTAAGTTTTGCAAGTTAATCTTCTATGTTCCAGCAGGATATGCTGTAGCTGCATTCTCGAAGCTCAGTACATAACATACAGTTTTGTATAAATCATATCAGTATTCACAAGTGACAAAGAATTATTTACAAAATTCCAGATAGCTGGGCTGGCAGCGTGACAGAAGATAATAAGAATAACAGCACTCATCTTTCTGAAAACTGGCAACTAAGTCACTCCCTAAAAATAACAATATAACAGGAATGTGCAAATCATGCATATACCTTAGTGTGATCGTTTCTAAGTAAAGATGAAACCAGTGTTTAATCTGGACTGATATTTCTTGATTGTACAATAAAACTCTTTTTAATCTATGTTATATCCATCAAAGTTTTTTTGTTAGGTAGTCCCATAAATTAGGATGCTTGTTCATATCTGCAATGATGTGAGGTATTGCCAGCTATGTCAGGCGAAGTAAGGCAGAGGATGTGTAACATATGCCAGCATAGTTAGCTAGAGTTTTGTAAAGAATTATATGTCATTTGTATATCAAATTGGTTTGTACAGGTGCTTGTGTTGAAAATGTATCTGTAAAGTTGCTTGTGTTAAAAATATACCGACAGTGGCTTCTAGAAAATAAATACACCTGTATGTCAGACTGTATTGCAACTGCTAAAATGAATATATTGTAACAGAGCATACTGGAAGAGAAAAGGTTAATTCAGTCCAGCTAACTTTGAAAAATAGTGTGACACCCATACACGGGCCCAGCAATCAAGGAGCCTCAATCCTCACCACTAACACCAGTGAGGTATGTCCACATAGGGTAGGATAACAAATTCACAGACAGTAAAGTACAATTTCCCTTAAGAACATATAGAGATCACAGTCATTCTGGGGCTGGTTTCTCCCTTTATCTCCAAATCCCCAATAAGACTCCCCACTGGCACAACTATAGGGTCCAGATCTCAGCCTAGTGGGCAATCTAAAACCTCCAGCACCCTCTCTGTCCAATCAGTGCTTTTTGTCCCTGCCCAAGTAACTGACACACACACACACACACACACACACACACACACACACACACACACACTTTGAGATATGTTATATGCAAACAGACACTCCTGGGGAAGACTGGCACAGATTCGCCAGCTGTGCCCCCTTTCTGCCCAGTCTAAAAGGTAGTACCAGCTGTCACCACCCACTAATATTTATCAGCTACTAAAAATGTCCTTATCAAAGGATGGCCAATTATTACTGTGCAATATTATTATCTAAATGGTAAGTGTGACTGAACAGCAAGGCTTATTTGGGGTGGCTTGGACAGTATCACTATATATATGCAATATACTCTAGAGCTTAACTTAGCTCTACACAAAACAGCCAGAGTTGAAAGGTTTAAAATATTTAATAATAAATAATAAAAACACAAGACAATACTTCTTACTACACAGTGCTAGTCATGCGTTCAGACACAGGAAAATGCATAAAATAATACAGTAGAATAGTTCTGACATCAGTACAGAAAACAACTGTCTAATCTTCCTATTTCCTAGCTATTTCTAAGAGACACTGAAGTCTAAGATCCTACTTACATACAGAACGTGGGCAGATACTGGTGAGTTGGATGTTCTCAAGACAAATGCAAAAATGTTCTCTGATTCTCTATCTTTCAATTGATAACACAGTGCTGCTGCACTTTACGTCATTCTTAACAATTTTCTGTTTTCCCAGGCTTACAGAAACTCAGAGGTTAATAGCTCTTTTGATCTTGTAGCTGGTCAGGAACCCAGAGCAATAAAAGAAATTATACATGTAAATTCTAGCTATTAACTCTGGCCTCAAAACAATAGGAAGAATTCCTTCATTTAGACATCTCGGCTCCAGGTTTTGACATCAAACAATTACACAATGCTTGACTTATCAGCTTTCCTAGAGCAGAGTGCACTGTTGTTACATTTTTGCATTTCCACATTTAACACCGTTTTTCCCATTTAAGAGAACACTCCTGTGGCTTATATTAATATTTACAAATGACAGAATTATCTATAAAATTCTATCTGGCTAGGCTGACAGCCTTCACATATCTTTACATATAGTCTGAAATTAAATTACCTGGTTTAGGCCATAAGGGTTGTATCTCACAGCTCTGACTGCACCCAGAGAAGAAATGTCTGTGGAAACCAGGACTAGGAAACCTATTGTATTGTCCTTAAGGATGAACTAATTGTTACCCTGGAAGGTTGGAGGTTTTGAAATGGTTTTATAGCTTCTCTGTGTATCGTGACACCATCCATCCATCCTCAACCCCTTTTCCCATTTTGTACATGGGGTCGAGTCACTGTTGAAGTGACACCTTCATCCTATGTGTGTATGGTAACACATATGTGCCAAATTCTGTTTCAGTTTCTAGCAAAGGAGGTAGTTTGGGAACCCATCAGATGACCAAATGTATATAATGTCATTCTGTAATCCAACACTGAAATTATGTTTTAATACTAGTAAGCCGCGGTGGTGCAGCGGTAGCATTGTTGCCTCACAGCAAGAGGTTCTCCCGTTCGATTCTCAGCTGGAGCGCCTTCTGTGTGGAGTCTGCATCTCCTCCCCACATTCGAAAGACATGCGTAGAATGGGCGTCAAGCTGGCACCTTGGCACCAGTAAAAAATCTACTGCCAATCATTAGCGGACAAGAGTTCTGCTGTGGCGACCCCTAACCGAGAAAAGCCAAAAGAAGAAGAACAACAACTAGATGAGACAGAAGTCTCAGGGCAGTCTATTTGTTTTGAAAATATTTTTATTCATTTTCAAAAAATAAGAACAACATGTATTCAGTTTATTTATGACAGTGAAGTATTTACAAATTATTTAAACTGGTTAGCTAAAAGCAGTAAACAGATATCAACATTAAAACCAAAATAAAGTATTTACAAGGGTGTCTATTCTTGACATATAATCAACTTTCTATACAGTTGTTTCCTGATTATAATTTGCTATAGTCATCACTCTCTAGGATTTCAGTTACTATTTGCCGTGTTCATTTCCAGTTGCGATACTGCTGACATCATATTCCTGTATTGCTTAAAAGTTGGAGAAGCTTTGGATTTCCAGTTTGATACAATGCTCTTCCTTGCAATGGCTATGAGAGTCCACAAGATTACATATTTTGTTCTTGGCACACAGTCAGGTACAGGTACATTAAACAAAATAAGAGATTTAGAAATATGGAATTTGCCATTGAATACCATTTGCAAAAAATTATTTATTTTATCCCAGTATGGTTTAATCAAATGAAATTCATAGAACATACAGTAGATATGAAAAGTTTACACACCCCTGTTAACATGCCAGGTTTTTGTGATATAAAAAATGAGACCACAATAAATCATTTCAAAATATTTCTCACCTTTAATGTGACCTATAACCTATACAATTCAATTGAAAAACAAACAAATCTGTTAGGGGAAAAATATAAAAAATTTAAAAACGTACACTACGCTGGTTGCATAAGTGTACTTACCCTTAAACTAATACTCTGTTGTATGTGCCCTTCTGGTAGGCCACCCTATGGTGTAGCTGGTAGACTGAGGGCCACAGCCTGAGGTCCTGCAAGTGGCTGATCCCCTTCAGCCATTGGTATCTGGCTGAAAGGTGACAGGGGACTGTTAGTGTTTGGTTGTAGATTCCTTCAGCCATTGGTGTTGATTGAGCATTTATAGGGACAATGGTAGTATGTTATGCCCTGGGTGATTGGATTTGACTTTCTTCCAAGTTCTGCCCTTTGCACACATCTGAATATTCTTGGTTGGCATTGATTTGACTGGCATTGACTTATGATCTGGCACTGCTTGGATACCTAATTTGATTGTCATAATAAATACATAGCTAAGGACATTTTTTCTAAACAAGTGTGTGGTTTCATTTGTAAAATGATGTGCATACTTATTTTCATCCAAGGCAATAAAGTACAAAGAGCTTGTTCTCTCTAATTCTTTGCAGTAGCAGGAACATCTCTCTCTCTCTCTCTGTCTCTCTCACATACACACTCTCTCTATCTCTCACCTTCTTTTTGCAGTGAAAACAGGAAACAGTTCATAGAAATGAAAATAATGTGTTCTTTCTCTTTTTGCTGCCACAGATACAGCAGCTTAAGTGAACAACAACAGGCTGACAGACAGGAATTCAGTCATTTTAAACAGGAGTCCCACTCATAAGATCTTCCCATTGATAAATAGGAAGCTCTAGGCAAAATAAACACCTGTGATGCAATTTGTACAATAACAACAATTAGAAAGTAAGATCTGGAGATGAGGAATAAGGAACAGAGCAAACACATCTTTTGGGATTGCCACAATGTGACACGGTATTAGGACCACTGACATGAGTTTCTGGAAAAACAATGGATATTTAGGATTGTTAGAAAGAACCCCCCCCCCCCATGAGAGCCTTCTATGTTATCGGTGGCTTGGGTGCTGTCATGTTTTATTAAATTGCTCTGTGCGGAAGAAAGGAAATCAAGGAGAAGATTTCAATAAGAGCGCTTTGAATCCCTACTACATAAGCATTCGAGGCTTATATTGTACTCATTTAAAAGTGATGGGCAACATATATCCCCTCTGCATGGAAGTATTTATTTGTCAATTAGGAATCATTGAGTACAACATCAACATACTCCACATAGTTTCTCACAAGACTTTTTTGCAAAGAATGATAATTGAATTCATTTGATTTGTGCTGTTTTACATACTATATATAGTTGCTTGTTACAAGTTGTCTATGTTGACATTCAGTGTTCTTATGTTTATTGTTCTGTGTGTCATTGGTTTTAATTAAATACAATTTAATACAAAAATAAAAAGATAAGATGATAAGGAACAATCATGTCTATTCCTATTTAAGATTTGACTGGAGGAAAACTACTCCCATTGATTGCCTAGTAAAGTGAGTTGGATTCACAGAGTTCTTCAGAACTTCATAAAGAAAGGTAATGTAGACTTGGTCAGATGCATTATTAGCATCCAGGGTAGGAACACACATATGTATAATATATTTTTATTATTGTTTGAAATAAATTCTCATGTATTACTATACTCAGTTTGTCTGCCTTCCATGAACACTAATTGAGCTCGCAAAGTAATGCTACCAGCCACCTTCTAGAGCAAAATTTATTTAGCATCTCAGTTAATTAAAGAAATTGGTCAAAACTTTTTAATTAAAAGAAGACCCATGTTAGGTTTGTGGATACATAAAGATTGAATGAAATTGTATATTTTTCTAAAAAAAAATGATTTTTAATAATGTTAAATAATTTAAGAACATGAATCAGCTGCATTTTATATTTTCCTATAAAATGATAAATTACATTATTATGTGCTGGAACTTTTCCCAGTTTTTAAAGGAAAAAGCTTCAAAGGTTTAATGAAAGTAGAATTCAGGCTGCAGTCCATCTAAAAAGTCATTTGGAATTTAGTGACATTAAAATTCACCTGAAAGTTATTGATAAATAATTTGATGTGAGGGTTTGTTTATTCCTATATGATATTAAAAGCATTATAAAAATATTGGTTATGTTTTATGGTTTATTATGAAGGGAAATATTTTTGTTGATAGATATATTATTGGACTTAAAGCAACTTCAAAAAAACTTTGGCCCATTCAGCATATTTAACAGCATTTTCAATCTCAAATATTGATTGGTTTTGGCTTGTAAAATTTTTAATTCACCTTAAGTTGTGGTTAAGCTTTTTTCTATAAATATTGGTCCAGTATCCTAATCAATTGTTCTAATCCTCATTAATTCAGATCACCTCTTTAATTAACTATAGACACTGTCCATCTAATATCAAATGACAAATTATTATCCAAAGTATTCTGAAAATGAAGATTAAATAAATTTAGAATTCCACTGTGAACATTATTTTGATTTAAAATCCTTAGGTTTATCTTCCATGTAGATTTGCATTTTATGGTTGATTGTTGTATTAAGGAGAGGTCTGAGAATGGCCAGGGTTAATATTAACCTAAATCATGTTTACTCTAAAACTTTGAAAGCAATCATTTATCAAAAACATGTTCATGGCTTACAGAAGAAGCTAACATCTCAGGTTGGGGGTTGGTATGCTGGTTATGATATTTACCTCACAGACACAATGTACAGAGTTTGATTCTTACCTTTGGAAGTGAAATCAGCTACACTTAAAATGACCCTGCAAGGTCAACTGCCCAATTACTTAACATATGAACCAAATTATAAGGATTTGTATGTGTCAAGTAATGCCGTTTCTAATCATTAAATCCTTTAGAGAATTAATACTGAAAGGAGTTTCATATACCAACACATATTCAAAATCCAACATTAATTTCCAGACCCAAAACAATATGTAATAATCAAATGATAATAAAGTATCAAAACATATCTTAAAAAGGATTGAACATCACCACAATGTACATCTACTGAAGCTGTTACTAGTGGTCTGGCAAATATATATCTATTACACTCAAGCATAACATATTTGTAGAGGCCATTCTTAGCTTTGGAAATCACAAAAACAGGAAATTTATTTTGACCGGGAGTGCCACCACCAGGTGCAAAATTTAATGGAGCTACTTATGATTATATTAATAACATTGCGTAACTTATATATGCATTTTCTATACTAGACATTGATTTTTTGGTAAATTAAAATACAGTTTAGACTCTGCGATAAATCATAGTGTAATTTATTTAGGTAATCCATCAAGTTATAAGTAACTTTTGCAGCTGAACATCACACTAGGTATAAAACATTATGAAGCACATCATTACATAAACTCCTTGTATGCTTGCACTGCAAGAGAGCTGCAAGTGAGATGTGATGATGATGATGATGATGAGGATGATGATACAAGAAATCCACATTATGAATCAAATAACTATCAAAGATCCCTTGTAACCAGTCATACTACCCCTGGGCCTAACCACAATGTCTTCCTCTAGGGGTAGCTTGAGTTATCTGATAATTAAGGCAAACATAATCAAAAAAGAAACAACCATAATATTTATAATTCTCCAGCAAAAATATAACTACATCTAATGTAGCCTATCTAGATCTCGTCAAGGCTTTCAACATCATCCCCCACTCTGGAATTATAGATAAACTCACTAAACTAGGTATAAATCCCTATGTCACAAGATGGGTTGTCAACTGGCTCACTGACAGAACCCACACTGTGAAAGTAGTAGACTCCAAATCTGACTTCAGACCAGTGACAAGTGGAGTACCACAGCGAATTGAGCCCAAGCTTAGCAAGGGTGAACAGAACGGGTTGGACCAGGTCTTGGAAAGACAGGAAACTGCAGAAAAAATCAGAGAAAGTTGAGGTTTTAGACACTAAATAAAATAGTCTTAGGATGTTTGGAAAACAAAGTCAGGAAAATCAGTAGTCAAATGGGGGAGTATAAGGTACAGAAAGTAAGATTAAATAAACAGTGAAACTAGATAAGAGAGGGAGATGAGTTCATAATACAAGACTGAGTTACTAAAATAAATTAGATTAAACAGCAGAATGTAGTCTAGAGAGGGGGAAGAGTACATTATAAAAGAGAGTTGAAAGTAGGGAGATGCAGTTAATAAAGTGAGAAAATGCAGATGAGGGAAGGGGAACAACAGAATGACTGCAAGAAGTAGGGAAAGGTAAGTTAACCTAGGAAAAAAGAAAGAAAGACAAGAGAAGATAAACAGTAAGGAGGTGGAGATGTAAGGGACAATAAATAGAACTAGCAGGAAGAAAATAAACACTAGCACATAGTAAGATATAACATATTCATCAGTGACTAATCTATAGTTTGTCCATTTGGCGGAATACAGACCTATACTAGTTACTAGGCCAGATACTCTTCAAATATTATGTAGACACTTTATGTTTCTACATCAGATCTTATGTAATATCAGAAGCAATAATGCAAGACCGCCACATAACATGTAGATAACTGAGTGTAGTTATTAAAACTAATGTTTATTCTCCAGTTCACCCAAGATTTAATAATAAAGCTGCACCAGAACACAACAGTCTTTAATTACACTATGTTTTGAGTGCTTTTGTTCCAACTGAAAAGGAACTTCATCAGAAACAATGTGATCTCTACTTCCTTCCTCGTATACACTTAAAAAGGCGTCAAAACACCAGCAAAATGTAAAGGTATACACACATTAAAATACCAATACTATTTCCAAACTTACTGCATCAAATATGTATGCATGCTAAACACCAATATCATTAAATATAAAAGTAAATATTGTATAAAAATCCTAAATATCAGGTGCATTAAGAATTAGTAAACAGTGAGCACATGAAATAACTTATAACTGATCAATGGAACATTTTAAAACATTTTAAAAAGCTTTGGTTGTAGAAGTCCTATGACAGGCAGTCTGACTTCAAAATAGGCTTGATAGATATTAAGTCATTAATACCCATTGGGGCAGTGGCATTTAATAAATGTTGCCAGTGAAGCTCCCTGTTCTCAACAAATGTTTCCCAATCACCACCTCTTTTTGGGCATTTCACCTTTTCTAAAATGGTAAAGGCAGATTTCATAAAATCCTTGCACACCAAAGAATGCTTGCAAAGAGAACTACAAGAGTTAGCTTTACCAGTTGCATACATGTGCTGATAAATTATTGTCTAATCACAATCCAAAACACCAAACATAAACTTGGAACAAACAGTTCACTGAAAGCTGGAAATACAGGCACCAGAATTGTACTTAAAGGAAAATTCAGTTAAAAACTTTTTAAAAAAAATCACTGCTTGAAGATTTAAAATCTAATCTTTTTATTTATACATAAAATGAGAGCTTTTGCCTTTTTATGTGAAAGACTTCATCAGACAAATAATCAAATTACCTCATGCTTAAAAAGTATTTTAGACCAATAAAAATAACTTAATAAAACCATGCAATTTTCAAGCCTCCCAACAAACTCCACCCAATTCATAAAACACTTTTACTTCATAGCAATTTATAAAATTTAAATGACACACTCTTGTGAGGTTAGCTTAGTAGGCAAGGTATCCACCCCACAAACCAAAGGTGCAAGGTTCAGCTGTCATCTGCGGTGTGAAGATTGGGTAGAGGTGGGCGAAGGCTGCCAGCCTAGCCAAATAGTATTTGATACATAATTATATTACTTGTAAACACCGTGACTGTTGAACGTAAAGCAATGTGGCATCATTGCCATCTGCTGTAAAGAAAGCTAAGTCAAGCATTCTTGTTGGTCCTTTAAAATTAAAATGATTTCATCACTGCCTTTGATGTTTTACAAGTCAGCTCCAGTCCAGCTAAATAAAGGCTTCCTGCCTATTGTTTTAAGGCTAAAGTTAATGACCAGAATTTACATGTGGAATTTCCTTTATTGTTCTAAGTGTAAAAGAATGTAAATGCAGTTCTGTGTGGCCTGGGAACCAGAAAGTTGTAAAAGATGATGTAATGTTTAGCAGAGCTGCAATTTCAATTTAAACAGTGAGAACCAAAGATTATTAAGCATTTTTGTCTTGATAGCCAACTTATCATCACTCTGCCTGTGTCTTAAGTAAGTTATCTTAGAAGTGTGTTTTCTTGTAGAAATAGCTAGGACTATAAAGATTAGTCTAAGTGTTTTTCTATTATGTCAGAACTATACTGCTGAATTATTTTAAGTTTCTGTTTGATCTCTGAACTCTTGAATAGCACTGTGGTGTAGTAATATTGTCTTGTGTTTTTAGTATTTAGTATTAAATATTTTAAACCTTTTTCAACTGTGGCTGGTTTATGTAGAGATAAATTAAGCTCTAGATTACACTGCATGCTTATAAGTGATCCTGTAATAAGCCCTTCCAGTAAGCCTTGATTGCTTAGTTACACTACTACTGGATAATAATACTGCACAGTAATAATTGGACACCATTTTAAGGGCCTTTGGGTAGCTGATAAATATTAGCTGGTGGTGGCAGTAATTACTACCATATAGTCTGGGTAAAGGGGCACAGCTGGATAATCTGTATCAGCATTTCCTAGGAGTGTCTGTGAAGTTGTATAAATACATATCTCAAAGTGTGTGTGTGTGTGTGTGTGTCAGCTACTAGGGCAGGGACACGAAGCACTGGTTGGACAGAGAAGGTACTGGAGGTTAGCTTGCCAGTTAGGCTGAGATCTGGACCCTATAGCTGTGCCAGTGGGGAGTCTTACTGGGGACATGGAGGGCAAGGGAGCAACCAGTCCCAGACTGACTGTGATCTCTGTGTGCTCTTAAGGGAAATTGCACTTTGCTGTGTGTATTTGTTATCCTTTCCTCTCATATGAGATGCCCTCTGTGGTGTTAGTGGTGAGGATTGAGGCTCCTTGATTGTTGGGCCAGGACCTGGGTGTCACATGCGGTAAGCAATTAGGCTTCAGATGCCACACCATAGCATCCAGGCAAGCACCATCCCATAAAAGCTAGCATTTATAAATATAAGTTAAAATGTAAAATTGAATGTTGCTCATCTCATTAATAAAAGCAACTTAAATACATTTACTGTCTCTGGTGAGCCCTTAGTTTTAATAAACAACCTATTGATACATTTTCATTTAAACCTAGCTAGAGATCAACATTCAAATAAAGTTGCCAATACAGTTCACACTTTTCAAGGGTTAAAGTCCAAGGTCCCCCTCTTTCATTCACTGCAATTTGTTCAAGTATGATGAATTTAAAACAATGGGCAGGGTTTTGCTGTGCATGTTTAAACAGTGCACTTGTATTTTTCTGTTTTTTAATGTCATAAATATGTTCATAGACTCTCTCCATGAGTCTTCTGTCTGTCTTACCAATGTAAAAGCATGTACATGCTAGACAAAGAGCACAGTATTACCACCAGTTTTGTATTGCAGTCAAAATGCCCTCTAATTGTGATTCATGGGTGGAGATTAGGCAATCCTTCTTAACATGAATATGTTGACAATAAAGGCAATTCCCACACTTGAACATTCCAGGGTTGTTGGTGTTGATAATTACCTTGGGTATATTCAACCCTTTTTTTAAAGCCTAAGATTCAAGATTTTAGTAATCTCACAAAGGAAGAGAAGACCATCCTACATGAACTAATGAGTAATTCAGAGCTTTGTGTTATAAAGCCAGACAAGGGGGGAAGAGCTGTAGTAATGGACCAGAGAGATTATTCCAACAGGATGAAACAACTTTTGAATGATGAGACTTACTGTGAAACTTCCATTAATTAATTAAATGGGGCATACAGACAGATATGAGTTAACATTCAAGACCCATTTATAGATTGTCAAATCTCGGTAGATGAATTCAACTATTTGAATGTGGCAACACCCTTAATTCAATCTATCTTTGGGGTGCCAAAAATTCATAAAAACATCAAGCAACCCCCAATGAGACCCATAGTAGACACCTGGGGATCAATTACATATCCCAGTGCAAATTCTTTTGATGAAAAACTAAAATCCCTGGTTATGGATGAGGAACATGTCTGTAAGGACTTGTAGGAGTTTGTCCATAAGATGAATACCATACCATTCAAGGAGTCATATATATTTATCACAATACATGTAAAGGACCTGTACACAGTTATCTCACATGAATTGGGAATGGAGTGGTTTGTTGAATTTTTTCACCAAAAAGGGATACAGCAAGATTACATTAATCTTTATGAGAATCTATTAAAGATGGTGCTAAAAAATAATTACCTGGTATTCAAAAAAAGTTACACTTAGAAGGTAAGGGCATCACTGTGGATTCACCATGTGGGGGTCTGTTTGCCAATACTGTAATGGGCCAGTGGGAGAAGAAATATTTTTTTTCCTTTAGAATTCTTTTCAAATTGTAGATTCCATACTCAATTCTTTTCCCATTGTAGATTTTATACCCGATACCTGCATTATATGTTTATCCTGTGGGATGGAGACAGAGAAGACATCCCGACATTTATCGAGTATGTTAATGCAACTACAGAGTTTTTAAATTTTACACATGTATGTAACAATGACTAGATTGTCTATTGTGATATCCTCTTGATGAAAGATACAACAAATCAGATGTTTGTGTTTGAAATTTATAGAAAGCTCGCTTATTCTAACAGTTCCCTTCACTTTGCCAGATCTCATCTGTTAAGTCATGGAGAGAGTCTATGAACATATTTATGACATTAAAAACAAAAAAATAAAAGTGCACTGTTTAAACCTGTACAGCAAAACCCTACCCATTGTTTTAAATTCATCATATTTGAACAAATTGCAGTGAATGAAAGAGGGGGACCTTGGACTTTAACTCTTGAAAAGCATGAACTGTATTGGCAATGTTATCTGAATGCTGATCTCCAACAAGGTGTAAATGAAAATATATCAATAGTTTCTTTATTAAAACTAAGGGCTCAACAGAGACAGTAAATGAATTTAAGTGGTTTTATTGAGGAGCAACATTCAGTTGTAAGTTTGAACTTATATTTATAAAATCTAATGTCTACAGGGTTGTGCTTGGCTGGGTGCCATTAACTCAATATATATATATATATATATATATATATATATATATATAAACACATACACATATATATATATTTTTTACACATATAGACGTTGGTTATATATTGTTTTTTATTTAGTGTATTTGTATTTATTAGTAGATTGATTCACTTCAATTTCAGTTAATGTTTTTTATAATTGTCTACAGGACTAATAAACTGTTTAATTTCATTGGTTGATGTTGTCATGTGTTTGGGGGGGTTGTACAAAAAGGGTGGTTTTGTAACAGGATATTTCTTTTTCTGAAGATGTTCATGGTATATTAAACTGAGCAAAAGCATAAAAATATCTTGAAGTACAGATCTTCTTTTTGTGGCTTCTGCGTGTTTGGCTTTTTACTTTGTTTTTTGGGTGAAGAGATTATAGTAAATTATTAGAGATTTGTTTAGCTTCATTTAGGATTCAAATCTGAACCCGACAAGAAGGAGGATAATTTATCATAAAAAATAAGAAGGTAGTTTGAATTTAAAAAATCTAGTGGTGCATTTAGCATCTATGTCTTTATCCTCTGTAATAGAAAGGTATAAGAAAGACAAAAAGGAATGATTGGTAAGATATTACATAAAAACTATAAAAATGTATGAGGAAAACAGGGAAAATAAAAGAAAAAATACAAGAAAAAAAAAGAATATGAAAATAAAATGAAATTATGAAAAATAAATGTAAGTGAAAGACAAAAAGAAATGATTGGTAAGTTATTACATGAAAAGTATAAAAATGTATGGGGAAAACGGAAAAGAAAAAAGACAAGAAGAAAGAAAAAGAATATGAAAATAAAATGAAATTATAAAAAATAAATGTAAGTGAGGTTGCTGGGAAAATAAAATGATTCTATAGTATGATTTTAGATTTTGGAAATAAGAATATATATATATACAGTATATATGTGTGTATATATAGATGTGAAATATTTTATGAAGCAGTAGATTTTTTTTTTTTTGTGGAGAATTTTATTAGACAAGTTACCGGTGAAGGGGAATATTAAATATAAGGTGATATATGAAAGAAAACATGTTGCCTCTGGTGGAGAACAAACAACAGCACAATTTTTTTTTTGGACTGCAAAAAGAATAATGAATTTTGGGAATAGATGGGAAGGATATAAATGTATAAATATGATATTATATGGGAAGTATGATATAGTAAAGAAATGTGGTATTGCCACATGGGCTAAAATACAGTTTGTGGTAATATGGGCACTGTCTAAAAAAGATGAGAGAATTTGTTATATAAGAAGAAAAAAAGGAAGAGGATGATGTATTAGCTGAAATAAGAAGATGGTTGTGGAAGACTGGGTCAGAGCATAGATGGTAAATATAAAAGAAAAAAGAATGAAAGAAATAGGATTGTTTAAGTTAAGTTAATTTGAATGAATAACTTAGATATAATTTTATTATGAACAAACTGAGTATAAATAATTGATTTTTCTGGTATAAAATTAATGTAAATAATAAATAATCCCCTAATCTTTGCAGTGGTGAGTCCAAGATGGCTGAGAGGTCAGTCACAGTTAAGACGGTTTCTACACATAGTATATAATTCATCACCCAAAGACTCCCTATGCTGTGGAACAAAATCCCGGTTTATGTGAGGCAGAGCACCTCGCTGGCCTTGTTCAAGAGGAATCTTGACCAATGGATGGGAGATCGCAGATACACCCCAGGGGTTACCTCAGTGTCACTGCTCGACAGAGGCACAGCAAAATAATGGGCATAGTTTCTCCAAACTAAAGGGGTGGCGTAAGCCACAAAACTATGGGCTAGGCTTATAAATGCCCTCGGGCAGATAGCCTAGTATGAACCTATGAACCTATGAACCTAAACTTCAAATGAAAAATGGTGAAGTGGTTGAAATTTCTGGTACTAGGCTATCTGCCCTAGGGCCTATACAAGCCTAGCCAAAACAATTCCCTGGCTATTTCTTCCCACAATATTTACTTCCCTGGACCCCTGTCTAGCAGGGTGACTGATGTGATCCTTGGGGTGAATTTCCTATCTCCCATCCAATCGTCAAGATTCCTTTTGAAGAAGGCGAAAGAGGCGCTCTGCTTGATATGTATGGGAGTCTATTCCTGAGTCGGTTTAGTCTCTGGGTCAGGCACCTATCCCTCCAGCATGTTTTGTTCATTGTGATGGAAAGGTTTAGATCCGTGGAGTGCGTGGCTCTGAGGGATTGGAATTTCCTTAAGTGTAGCATGCCCAACAGCTCTGGGTTTGACATGGCCTTGTATGTTAGGCAGAGATCACCTCTGAGTAGACGATATGTGACAGAGTATAGCTGGAGTTTTTTTAGATGGTCAGCATATGGCATCTGCTTTAGGCCTGTGATTCTTTTAGTGAGGTATTTCTGTGAACTTTCCAGTTGTTGCAGCTGTCTTGAGAGGTACATACCAAATGGGGCATTGTATTCTATAATGGGTCTAATGAGGGATGTGTACAGTGGGACAATGACCTCCTTTTTCCTGAATGAAAAGTCCTTGGTGATGAGATATGCCGCATAGAAGGATTTCCTGACTGTTGTGGTGATGTGGTTATCGAAGGTGAGACCACTGTCCACCTATGTCCCTAAGTCTCTTATCACACTTTCAGTGTTCAGTGTACTGCCACTTATGTGGTAATTCCTGGGCACATTATTTTTCCCAAAGGGGATAACTATACATTTCTTGGCAATGAGCTTGAGCCCATGGCTCTGGCACCAAGCATCTGTTTCTGTAAGGCCCTTTTGTAGAATATCCACATCATTTGGGGATTCAGTAATAGCTCCCAGTTTGCAGTCATCGGCGAACTTTGTTTGCCAGACTCCCTTAGTGTTGGCCTGTACTTCAGAGAAGTAGATGCCAAACAAGAGCGGTCCCAGGACTGAACCCTGAGGTATTCCACTTGTCACTTGTCTGGAGCTGGATTTGGAGTCGGCTACTTTTACAGTGTGGGTTCTGTCAGTAAGCCTGTTGGCAACCCATCGAGTGACGTAGGGATTAATTCCCAGCTTAGTAAGTTTATCTATGATTCCAGAGTGGGGGATGGTGTCGAAGGCCTTGGCAAGGTCCAGATAGGCTGTGTGGACCACCTTACCCTTGTCCATAGCTCTGGAGACTGATTCAAAGAAGTCAGTCAGGTTCAGGAGACAAGATCGGCCCCTCACGAACCCAAACTTTGTGGGGTCTAGTTTTTGAAGGTTGTCAATGTCTTTGTTTATAAGTTCCATGATAATACGTTCCATGGCCTTGCAGATCAGGCTCATCAAACTGATGGGGCAGTAGTTCCCAGGATCCAAGATGGACCGCCCCTTGTGGAGTGGGATAACTGTAGCTGTGTGCCACTCAGTGGGCACGAAGCCTGAGGTGAGGCTATGATTAAATATGACACTTAGGTGAGGTGCCAGTTCAATTTGTAGTTCATGTAGTACATAGCCCAGGATGTCATCTGGTCCCATGGATGCTGTATTCTGAAGAGTGCGTTTTTTACCTGTGTGGCCATTATTACCAGAATTTGGCAATCTTTCGGTATTAAAATGGGCCCTTTAGGGGGTGAAAGGGGGGGTGAAGTTGGCACTGAATCGATCTGCCAGGATATTGGTAATATCCTTGGAATCAGTATATTTAATGCCATTCTGTTGTAGCTCAGAGCAGCTCTGAGCATTGCCATTTAGATTCTTGACGTAGCTATAGAAAGTTTGTGGTAGATGCAATGGTTTATTACACTATACTTAAAATAATTGCACTGTAAGCTAATCTGAAATGTAAGGATGGATGCGGATTACTAGGAGAGGTACAGGTTTATATAGTAATGAATTTACCAACTACGATAGTAGGTGACTTTTCCTGGAATTTAAAATAATATGTACAAAAGGCAAGCTAGCCAAAGATGTCAGAACTGGCAAGGACCTTTTACTGACAAATGATTTGCAATTAGATCAAGCTGGAGAATAAAGAAATTATTAAAGGTGATTTCTGGATATAGATAGAATTTTTATTTTCTCTGAGGTTAGAAAACAGTATCAGGAGGAAAAACATCAATGGCTTTTCTGATTATCGTGCAGTTGTGTGGGGGGAAGGGTGATGATGTAAAGGAGAGTTTTGTTGTAGGGAAGGGCTTAAAAAATTAACAGCCAAGTGGGTGAAGGAGGACATTTGGCAGAATAAGGTAAAAAACATTTAGCCATGAAAGATTTTATGTGTCCCTTACTGACTGGTAAATAAGACTTTTAAGAAAATATGGAAAAGAATATCTGTTATATGAAAAGTAATAATATTTCACAGAGAAGTATTTTATAGATCATTAGTTTACTAATGTGAACATTTTGTAGAAACACACAATCAAGATTGCATTTTTGAAATCATGCTGCTTTGGAAACCTTTGCATGGGTTTGGTTTATGATCTGATTACACGGGGTAGGTTACACCCACTGTTGTCTGAAGTGAGCAAGGAAAAAGTTGTGGAAACTCCTGCCTGAACCACTGCTTTTCAGGATAGCGTTTAAAAGGGCTATCCTCCAGATCCTGTCTCTGTTGCCTGGAGATTTCTGTCTGTGAATATACTCGGATCATGGGAAGACATTTTTTTCCTTTCTTCATATTTGAAGTTCCTGGAAGCAGTCTGTGTGCTTGCTTTTTGTTGTAAAGAACCAATGCAAAATGTTTCCACAGTTCCATTGACAATTTATCAGAAAAAAAAAACAGTCAATAACATTGAAAAGCCTGTCTTGATCTTACTCTGAGAGGCTATAATCTCAGATAACTCAGAGAGGAATGCATTCCAAGCAATAACAGATCACATGAATCAAACAGTACATAAGCAGTTCTACCTTGAGCAGTGGTATTTGGGTAAATATGATGCTGACAATTTTATTTTGAGCACTAAAAATGTAAGCTATGAAGTACTCACTTGCTCACTAAGCACATTATGTTCAGTAGTTTTTTAATAAGTTTTACCAAGATTTGGTGGATATGAGTTTTTAACCATCAGGCTTGGTTAGGTCTAATGCATCTGTATGTGCATGTCTAGTTATTTGTTAGATGTACTCATGGTGAGGGTATTATTCATGTTTTGTACAGGGTCATTGGTTTGCTTGTATTATGGTGTAGTTTTTTTATAGTATGTTATTATAGAATTTCAAAGATTCAAATATATGAGGCTGAGTTTCAAGCAAGAATTCAAAATATCTTAATTGGACTATTGGCTGAAGATCTTAATAAAGATTTTCTGGCGTTCATACTGCTTGTCATATTTTAATTTTTTAAAACCCTTTATAATATTTTCATACAGAGATTCTGATATTTTCTAACTTTGTAGGCAAAGTCTGGAACTCACTTCCACTTGACCTCACACAACTAACCTTGCACTCTCTATTCAAAAAAAGCCTCAAACAGCATCTCATGGCACACTGGCTATGTCCATGTACCATCCTAGACTAACTATCGTAACTACTCAGTCAAGAACTTATCTCTCCTCTCTCTAAGAGAAATATATGCAACACATCACCATTCACTTCGCTATACTTTCTATCTCTACCCTCCCACCCATTCTCCACGCTGATATATTTCTTATCTTTTTTTTACCCTACTTATACACTACCATACATCTATTACTAGGTCAAAGTTAATCAGGGGATATCCTACACAATTTCTCACTTCTCCACACTTTTCCCTTTTACTGGAGTAACTATGACCTTTTTTCCTAATGCCCTATAACCTTGTTGGTCTTTTAATGCCTAGTAGAATTGTTATCTGTTACCTATGTATTATATACAAACGTATGATTACCCAGTTTATTATCTGTATGATTGGAGCTTTTACTATAATATTTTGTATGTTATCTAGTTAGCATTCTATACTGAGATATACTGTACAATGTTATTCATATGTGGCATGGAGCTTTTCTCCCCGGGCCTCCGCTGAAAATGGACATGTATCCAGTTAGAATTTCACGGTCAACAAATGTAAAATAAATAAATAAAATAAAAATAAATATTTCTACGTCTTTGCTACTGGTTTATTTTATTTATTTATTTATTTATGTTCAGTTTGATTACCAGGGAAGTCCACTGGGCCAGAACGTGCCCATTTTCAGTGGAGGCCCAGGGAGAAAAGCTCCATAAGCTTTCTATTCATTTTATTGATCATTTGTTCCACCATACCATTTATACTGGTGGTATTCTTCAAAATGTTCTAGGTTAACATTAAATTGTAGTTTTATATTTTCATCAAAAAATAATACTATTTTCATGACTTTTGTTAAAGATATAGAATTTAATTTTATGCTTAAACTGGGTGTCCCATAAAAAAAATTAAACATTTTGGTTTGCTTGAACAAAGATGTGACCAAAACATCATCAAAGGATATTTGTGTAAACTTCTTAATGTTTTGTGCAGGTATAAGCACTCTCCACATTCCGTACCCAGTAGTACGTAATATAATCACTTCCAAAACTGACATTACTGTAATTATAGATATATGACACTTCGCCGAGATGAGAGCTCCAAAACCCTTAGTTGGGAATGAACGACCACGTTGCCGAAACATTTCCCATGGTAAGTATCCCGTTAGCCAACATAGAGAAATTTGCCCTTTTCCCCACTGTAGTGCAATCAATCATGGAGTTAGTACATTTAGTTAAGGGCGTGAGGGGCACAGCCCCCACATTGTGGGGTGTGGAGGAGTGTAGCCCCCCCCACCCCCACCCCCACATGGGTGGCTTAGATATAGTGCAGTGTATTTTTTTGCTAAATGTCAAATGTTGGTTAGCTGGATACTTACCATGGGGAAACATTTCAGCAACATGGTCATTCACTCAACAAAGGTTTTGGAGATCTTGTCTTGGCGATGTCATTTTCTATATATATCCTAATCTAGCTATCTATATAGGTGTACCTAAAATGACCTAAAACAGCATAAGCCTGACAGTCAAAATACTGACAGCAAAATATCTAAAGTAAAAAACATCTAAACACAAAATACTGACAAAATTAAAGTTATACATCTCTAATCACTCACTACATTTCCACTGTGCACACACACACACACACACACACACACACACACACACACACACACACACACACACACACACACACACACACACACACACACACTACTAGTACTACTGATCCACTATTAAGATATACACACCATAACTATGGCACCACACATTTAACAAACTTGCATAAAATTGCTATCATTCAACCACGCACAAAAAAATAAACACATACCACTAGCATCAGGCTACACACAATGAACATTATCTTCGTGTGACCTACATCTCTAAAAAAGATATGTGCAAACCAGCTCAGTGGTATTCACTATATAAGACAGCTCCCAGTCATACAAACTTGCCCCATGCTAAGGCACCAACTCTTGACAAATCCATCCATCTTTCCATCCACAACTCCTTTTGCCAATTTTTGCATATGGGGTCAGGTTGTCATTTCAACAGACACTTTGCTTGAATTTGTCCATTTTTAGCACTTGTGTTTTAACAGAAGAAATGAATGCCATTTAAATATGTTTCATAAATGAGATGTTTCCTAACTGAGTGATGTTTTCCTGGAGGTTGGTTTCCTGATTAAGAACATGAGACTTTCCTGGATTTATATATTTAAGACTCTGGACATTTTACGGTTATAATGCAAAGTTAAAGTAAGCATAACATGAGACCTGGTCTGATAAACCAGTCTCATCATATTTTAGTCTACTATTAGGATATTTCAGTGTTATTCTGGATGACCAAGTAGCTAAATTATATAGTGAGAGGGAGCATAATATTCAGTGTCAGAAAGCTGCATGTTTTCGGATGTCCGCCAATGGGTGTTTGGATGTCTGGAGGCACTGTAATCCCAACACCATCCCTGCAACATTTCAAGAGATCTTACAAAACATGGTAGAAGGATTGATTTTATTAGTGCCTGAGAATTTACAGCATTGACTCCACTCTCCAATTATACATGAGTTGGGACTTTCAGACTATGCAGCACAGATGTTGATGAATACTGTAGAACCACAGGCCCCAAAATGGAGGGTCTGGCGGTGGCCTGCCTCTAGATGGTCTTGCAAGGTAAAGAGATTTTGCAAAACATGGTTTTAGAGGTGTTGGGTAGGAACCTTGCAGATAACTCTTTGTTTAGTCTGGGATGGTGAGATGCAAGGCAGCTTTGAGGAATGACCTTATGGAATGGGAAGACTTCCAGAGGAGGAACTGTTCAGATCTTCTTGCACAGAAGATGAGAGATCTTTGCCAAGTGCAGCTCTGCTTCACATTGGGAGAAAACATTGATTGGCTAAAGGGCTACAAATTAAGATTAAACACTAAAATCATAACTTAGAAATTTCCAAAGCAGAGGCTGAATCGGCACATAGGGGACAGTTTTAGTAGATGAATAGGGAATATGACTGCAGATGTATTGCCTGATTCTTTAAACATTGGCAGACATGGAGTATCACCTCAGTGGTGAGATTGGATTCAGTGAAAACACTATCCAGAGACAAAGATATTAGAGAGGCCTTTTTAGGGTAGTATACATCCCTATACAGATCTATTGGATCATGTTGTTCCACTAATTGGTAATTCACATTCATAAAAATTGGTCAGGTTATTCAGGAGAAAAGGGACCTACTGAATATGGCCTTTACCACTTCAGATGTAGTTGGTACCATCACTAAAGTAAAGTGTGGTATACCCTCATTAGGAGACTTTTGTCCTATTTCCTTGATCAATCTGACTTTGAAAATATTTCCCAATATTTTGGCTTCAAGACTGGATAAATTCCTCCCTATGTTTATCGACTGTGGGTAAAAGTGATTTGTGAAGGAAAGGGAGGGTGTAGATTACTGTTGGGGTCTTGTCACTTTCTATTTAAGCGGGCAGGTGTTGGGGGCTAATAAGGGGATGGTCTTGTTGAATATAGGGGAAACCTTTTGACTCAGTGTAATAGGAGTTTTTATTCTATGTATTAAAATTTGGGGACCGTGGTGAGCAGTTGCTAGGATGGGTTAGGCAACTGTGCATCTCCTGTGTTTAGCGTATCTGTTAATGGTGGATTATCTATCCAAGATAAAGTTGCCAGGGGCACCAGAGAGGGCTTACCATATTCTCCAGGTTTATTTCTCCTGTTCATGGAGGAGCTTGCATACACGGTTGGGGAAATCTAGTCTCGCCAATCTGCCTCTGATGGCTCTGCCAACAAGTTTTTATTGTTTGTAGATAATTGCCTCTTGATGAGCTCCTGTCTTCCACTGATCCTGAAAAACATAATTGATAGCTTCCATAAATTTGAGCTGGCTTCCAGACTGGAATGTATCTTGTCTATGATGGTGGTGTTAGCTGGGCAAGAGTGCAAATGCTATGTTCAGGATCTTTCCCTAACACAGGTTCAGTAGGCTACTTATTTGGGTCTAGAACTGTGGATGTCATTTAGGTCTACTTTAGAGGCCAACTTAGCAGAATTGTGTGAGAAAATCACTACTCTTTTTTCAAAGCTCACCAATTTTCAGTCAATTGTAAGGAAGATTAATGTCACTATGACTATATGCCACATTTCCATGCTTTTCAAAGGTATCCCCATTACCCTGAATCATGTGTATTTAACAAAGTTGCAGGAAGATTTAAATGAGGCAGTCTAGAGCAGGAAAGGTAGGATAATTTCAGTTGCCATGGCCTATATTCCCATGTGTTATGGAGGGTTCTGTCTTCCATATTTAGTGTTCTACCTGTTGGCATTCCAACTGGCCTATCTTGCTAGACATGGGTACAGCCTATTCATCAAAGAAGATATAAAGAATTATGTTAAGAAGGGCTGTATAATGAAGATCCCCCAGAAATGGGTAATGGATATTGTTATTGGGAGCCTTTGGTTTGCAGGTCGCAAATGGGTGCAGACCCTACACATATTATATGGCATCACCCTTTATAGACGTAGGTAGTAAATAGAGATGTTACAGTCAGATGGGTGGATACAGGGATTATTAAATGGGCTGATTTTATTCAACCCAATCCTGGTTTTCTCCCGAATTTTCTCCCCAAGTGTTTACTGATTTTCCAGCTGAATATGCACTAAAAGCGAAGGACAGGTTTGCTTATGAGCAAGTCAAACATATCTGGTCCCTTCAGATTAAGTCTAGTAGTGCTCAGAATGACTTTTTACCTTGGAATAAATGGTTTATGCATAAATCAGTAGAACTATTTTATCTCTAAGGATCTTTTGAGAAAAAGAAGCAACAGCATTTGGGCACGGTATTGAAAGTTGGTGGAGAACTCAGAAGAGGATACTTCCTTCTAGAGAACAGTGGGATAATGCTTGAACTGCCCCCTGATTTTCTCAGGAAATGTCACAAGTACTATGAAGAGCAAATGAGGATTCTTTTTTGGTGGTACTACACCCTAAGAAGACAGTGGCATGCAGGTATGCTGGCTGACGACATCTGTTGGAGATGTAATCCCAGATGGTCAGATGAAAAACAAGAAAAGCAATGGGCAAAGTACACTCCAAGCAATATCAAACGTAATGATACTGTAGTTTAATAAAGTAAGGTTAGCACTTTCATGCAGGTCAGTGCCTGCACTTCTTCAGACAAAAAACACATTGACAAAATCAGTTAAATACCTTCTCCCAACAAATAACTACACCTACCAGGAATCACATGAGCAATTAAACAATTAAATACAATCAAATACATTAACTCATGAGTAAACACAAAAAATGTTCTATTTAAAAATCCATTTAAAAACTGGTATGAGTGGTGAAATATTAGCAGGAATTTCACTAAAACCAAGCTTAAAATCTATTATACATGTATGCATGTCCTAAAAAAAGTAATGGTTAAAAACACGCTCTATCAAAATAATAAATCAGTGTTACACACATTTATATGAGTATATTTAAAAATGTGTGAGCCCTATGATAGGTCAATGAAAACACATAAAAAGTTTATACATAAATAAATATACACACAAATGACAAAAGGACTCATCTCATTAAACTCCTTAGTTTTAAAATGCAACCAATGGAGCACACATCATTGATGCCTGGATGTCTAAAGGCATCACATTGAAGTTGCCATAAAAGCTCACACCTTTCCAACCATAGTGGGATACAGCCAAACCTAATGGATCCATTAACCTGCTCTATAACCCTGAAATCGAATGAGTGATCTGGGTGGTTAGTTATGTGTTTTGCAAGTGCTTTCTCCACTTTTTTTATTTTTGATGGCATAAATGTGTTCATGCAGCCTGTCCCTAAGTCTTCTATCCATCTTACCAATATAGAAGACGGGACATAGTTTACACTTGGCTAAATAAACTATACTTCTGGAATTACAATTGAACCTTCCAGTAGATGAAAAATTGTGATTCTAACTGTAAAGGAACAACAAGTGTTGATAAACCTGCAACAGGGGCAAACCTCACACCAAAACATGCCCTTTACCCTTGAGTTAGTTGCCTTTTTACTTTCTAATAAAGACTTCAAAATTTGTCCCCTTTTAAAAATGACTACTGGTTTTGTGGGAAGGCTATCCCTCACATTCACATCCACCTTGATTAAATCCCAGTTCTTAAATAAAATACGCTTCAAAAGGCGGGCTTCATTACTAAAAGGGGTAATAAAGGATGAAGAAAAGTCAGTGTTGGTATCCATATGTGAATTGGTAGCTTGATCACCAATATCATTGGTCATCACTTGTTCCATACGGGAATCATTTAAAATTGCTTTGTAAAAAACAGTAGATGGGACAGGCTGTATGAACACATTTATGCCATCAAAAATAAAAAAGTGGAGAACGTACTTGCGAAACACATAACTAACTACCTAGATCACTCATTCGATTTCAGGGTTATAGAGCAGGTTAATGGATCCATTAGGGGTGACCCTATCCCACTATGGTTGGAAAGGTGTGAGCTTTTATGGCAACTTTGATGTGATGCCTTTAGACATCCAGGCATCAATGATGTGTGCTCCATTGCTTGCATTTTAAAACTAAGGAGTTTAATGAGATGAGTCATTTTGTTATTTGTGTGTATATTTATTTATGTATAAACTTTTTATGTGTTTCCATTGGCCTATCATAGGGCTTACACATTTTTAAATATACTCATATAAATGTGTGTAACATTATATTTATTATTTTGATAGAGCGTGTTTTTAACCATTACTTTTTTTAGGACATGCATACATTTATAATAGATTTTAGGCTAGATAATAGATTTTAGGCTTGGTTTTAGTGAAATTCCTGCTAATATTTCACCACTCATACCAGTTTTTAAATGGATTTTTAAATAGAATATTTTTTGTTTGCTCATGGGTTAATGTATTTGATTGTATTTAATTGTTTATTTGTTCATGTGATTCCTGGTAGGTGTGGTTATTTGTTGGGAGAAGGTATTTAACTGATTTTGTCAATGTGTTTTTTTGCCTGAAGAAGTGCAGGCACTGACCTGCACTAAAGCGCTAACCTTACTTTATTAAACTATAGTATCATTACTTTTGATATTGCTTGGAGTGTACTTTGTCCATTGCTTTTCTTGTTTTTCCTCAGTTTGTCTATTCAAGATGGTCAGATGTCATTCAAATGATCTGGGATTGCCCTAAAGTTAGGTCCTATCTGGAATCTCTAATAGCAATGACCCACAATTCTTTATCACCTACCTTGGATTGACAATACTGAATCTTTGGTATATTTTCTATAGGTTTTGATGCTTATCTCACCATGTTTGAAGCGGGATGGGTGTTCACTAGTACAACAAAGGGGATGTGTGCTAAATGTTGGAAAACTATAATACCTCTCCCAATTAACCAGTTTGAAAATTTCTTAAGTTTACAAGTAAAGAGAATTGTGTTTCCCTTTAAGAGCATGGATCCTTCTGTTGGTATTCCTTCTCCATGGGATGAAGTACTGCACAATTTTAGTTCCATCGTTTCAGACTCTTCTGTGATCTCTGACATAGCTGTTCAAGAATTTAGTAATTGGGTTTCTATATATTATAAATATATATATATTATAAATCTGTTCTTGCTTGTTCATATTTTATGTTGTAGTGCTATGTTGCTTATTTATGCTTGTTCCTTCTTCCATTATTGGTTTAATATTCTTGAACTAAACTAAATAAAATATAGTATAAAAAGTAAACGTCATGTTATAAACTTTTATTCTTCAGTTGGAATGAACAGAACTCCTGCTGTGCAAGTCTGCATTTTAAATACAGAGTTTAATGGTTCTGCATCCACTGTGCAGTTTTTTTGGAAATTAAACTGTTATGGCAGATAAGATATGAGCTAAGACCAAAAAGTATGGAACTATGTCAAACATTTGTAACTGGAATTTTGAGACCTGAGGTTTATAGAAATGTAGTGCCATGACATCTTTTTTGTAATATAAAAGAAAAAAATGTATTCTGTGATATATGTTGAAAACAGAAAACCTAAACAACATGGACATTTAACTGCAATGTGTAGTTAAGTGCAGCTATGTGCTATTTCAAAACTGATTTGAAAAGCAGTAAACATTTTAGATATGGCAACTGGCAGTAAATATATTAAACATGCCAAATATTATGGCCTTTTTAACTAAAACATTACAGTGACTCACTGTTTCTGTCAGTGTTTTTCTTTTTTTTTTCATGCAATTCACTGTCTGGGACTTTTGTTTTTATTATGGTGCTTTTTACCAAATAAAATGTTTCTGAGCTTTCCTGAGTAGATAACATATTTTCAGAGGTAAAGGGATATATAATATATATCAAAGTGACTGCCAAAATGGATGTTTTGATGTAAATGGCCCATTATGCCACCACCATTTTGAAATTTATGATTAACGTTTTTCAAATAAAATGAAAATGGTTTAGGCTGTTTTCTAGAGATACAGAAAAAATGTGCTCTCTGTATTATGTCACTGACCCTTGTTTTAGGTCAGTCATACCGTAAAATTAACCTCAATGACTTGATACTCTGGCTTAAAAATTTATGACTTGAATTTCCATATAATTGTCACAATGAATTTCTATAACAATGGACTAAGATTTTCGACTAGTGTTGCATGCACACCATTTGATTTCTTGTGGTAAATGTTCTGGTAATGAACAGATAAGATATATCTTGTACATGACATAACTGGACACGTTTCCTTATTCTGTAAGTACTGTGTCAAACGTCTGAGCTTTCCCTTAGAATTCCACTGCAATATTTGTATACATTTTCATTTGATAACTCCATTATAGTGCATATCACCACTTTGCTTTGTGTTAAAAATATTCTGTTTGCATTTTTGCATTATGTAAGATTGATTTTTTTTTTCTTCCTGTGATTGACTTTTGAAGCTATTGACATAGTGCTACATTTCTAGTGCATTATTCTGAATTATACAATGACTGGCTATTAATATTCAAAAATGACCATGCTGATTGGCCAGCCCAACTATTCTGCCCATTGTAAATTCAAGAATATACCAACGGGAAAAGGTACGGTCGGCCCCAAGATTTTTCCCATTAGTATATCTCGCAATTTTTTTCATTTTTTTTTTTAAAACAAACAAGAAAAGAAAACCGAAAACCTGAAATGAACAAGAAAGAGAGTGCATTCAAAAATAAAAGGATAATCGGATAAGTTCTGCAAAACGATAGAAATTTACCTGATTATCCTTTTATTTTGTCTGTCCCAGCTCTCCCTCTTTCGTTAAAAGTCTCCCAGTCTCTTTTTTCTTTTCAAATAAAAAAAAAAAGCAACGGACATCTTCCTTTCTCCATTGCTTCCTTTGCACAGCACTGATGTACTGCGTAAAAGTGGGAACACAAGTCCCGTACGCATGCGCAGTACATCAGAAAAAGCCCAAGGATGCCACAAAACTGTGGAAGGGCAGCATGGAGCATTATACAAACACATTATTTAAGAAAAGTAAGTATTTTTTTTCTTAAATAATGTCATTGTATAATAGCAATAACCGACTCAGTGGTTGTGGTATATTGAAATTTACCCACAATTGGCTTTATTTAATCACTCAGACTTTGCCTTCATGATTAAACCACACCAACCATGGGTAAATCTTCAATATACCACACCACGTCATCGGTTATTGCTTAAATACCCATCGATCCGTTTTCCGCTAACACTTCAGTATATCAGAGTTTTCTTATTTTACATTTGTGATATTTACTGATCATATTCAGTTTGCACACTGAGTATATGGGATTTCATGCAGTAATGTATTTCTTACTACGGCAGAGTAACTGTTGTTAAAACTAGTACATTTCTATATTTTTCAAATTATGTTGTTTCATGTTACTATTAAAAGAGGACAACAGCTCTGAGACATGAGTGCTGATTTTATTACTGCAGTCAGCATAGCAAACACAGAAACTGAATACTGAAAAAATAAAATAAAAATACCAAACTGTCAAGTGTTACTTTTCAATAGAGCAAATGTGTGCCCCTGTAAAAAAATCACTAATGTCTTTCTTTCCAGATGTTGCCTTTGAAGTATAAAGTAAGATTATTTTCTCCAGAATTATAATTTTCTTGGTGCACTTAACATATTATTTAGTTACTTAAAAAGAAAGCCATTTGGCAAAATATCACACATGACACAATTACTAGTTAGTACATAACAGCCAATGTGTGAAGTTATGGCTGAATGTTAAATTAAGCCATGACAAACTTTAAAGTCCTAAAAAATCCATAAATGAAACTATGAAAAATCTAAATAAATACTACAAGATTTAACTCTTTATATGAAACTGCTAGTGTCTATCATTCATTTACCCACTCACTGCATTCTTTGACTATGGAACAAGAACTCAGTACTGACTTATAATTAGAGCATTTTTTTTAAATACAGATTGACAGTTTTAATAAGAGAACATAAAAGGTTTCAAGGGCATTGCAAAATTTGTAGCCAGCAGTTTATTTTTGTCAAAGAGTGTCATCTATCGATCAGGAATGTTCAAAAATCAAAGAAAGCAGGAGTTTGGCAGTTTTTGCATTCATTAGAATGTTAAAAAAAATATGTATTACACGTCTGACTTCTCTGACCAGTAGAAATGAGTAGAAATGTAGCAAGATACCTTAATTGTGCTATCCCCCGATGCATACTTTTCCAAAATACTTCTCGTAATGCATCTGAAATGGAGTTCTACCATTTTAGTGGTAACCTAACTTCCAATCAAATCAAGTTACCTTGAATGACATAATGTCATTCTGATGATGTTGAATATCCTCTTTACAGAACTTCAACACACACAGGTTAGCATGTAGATAAGCAGGTAGTAACCCTCAAATAAATAAAGTTTTCATCTATCTCCTAAGAAAGAAAGAAAGAAAGAAAGAAATACAACAGACAGTGGCAGCAAACCCCAGCCTAAAATAATTGCCTGTGTCTAAGTCTGACTAGTGACTAAATCTAGAAACTCACAGGAATTCACTGATAATCATTATATCAAATGCCTTTGAGTTACTATATTATTTTAAAAAAGAAAAAGAACCCGTAGATAACCAAAGCACTGATTTCATGATTGAAGATCTATGTCGATAATCACTACACCTTTATGCAGCTTGGCAAACCCTCCTGTAACCATTTATCATAAACTACTGCCATGTATGCTCTATGGTGCCACCTTGTGTTACCAAACATGTTAAAGTTGATGTTCCAAACCTGATGACTGTTAACCTATTCGGCAAGAGCATGTATGGCAGTAGCTTATGATGAATAGTTGTAGTGGGCTTTGCCAAGCTGAGCATAGATATAGTAGATAGTAGCATAGATCTTCAGTTGTGCAATCAGTTTGTTGATTCTGTATGGGTTCCTTTTTTTATTATTGTAATAGCATAGCAGCGCAGATGCATTTAATATAATGATTGGCACTGAGTTCCTATGAGTTCCTATATTTAGTCCAGTTTGGTCCCTAGTCAAACTTAGATGTAGGCAATTATTTCACAGTGGGGTTTTCTGTCACTAAATGCAGTATATATTTGTTTATGGTGGGGGAGTAGGCAAAAATGTTATTTACTTGAGTGTTACTGTCTGCTGATTTACATGCTCACTTGTGTGTTTCAATGTTCCGAAGTTGCTGACTCTTTGCCTGTTCAGCAAACAGGATACTCATCATCTTTAGAATGACATTATGTCATCTGAGGTAATTTGCTTTGATTGGAAGTGACGTTACCCTGTACTTTTCCATCCTTCTTTCATATGCACATATGATACCTTCCAGTGCCCATACTGGACATGCATAACAGCAATACTATTGTGTGGCAGCAGATTGTGTGAATGATAAACCCGCTGTGCTACAGTACTGCACTTTGCTGTTGTGATATAATCAAAATGCAAGAAAATGCAGCTTGTATATCATATTTCACGGCGCTCATAAAAGAATAAGCAAAACAATCTACAAAAAATTTAGGAAAACGGCTAAAAAGAGGCATTGTCCAAGAGGTAGTTAAGGATTTGCTTATTTTTACTTTATCTTACTTTATTTATGTTTGATTACCAGGGCACTGTACTGATCACACTGGACCAGTTTCGGATACAGCATTGGTACTTTCTGCTTACTATTTTCTACATTACAAAATATGAACTGATAAAACAAAGAAAAATGTGCTATTAGTGACCGCAGTCTTTCAATGCTGTCTTCATCTTGATATCTACATTACCTCTATGTGCTCAGCGCCACCAACATATACTTTTCATCATTGTCATACAGATATTACTGTGAATAAGCAATCGTGTCACATTGTAGTCAGACATCAGGTCAAATGTATGATGACTTTAGGGTGACACAAGGTGGCTAGAGCAGAAATTTAAATGTCTTTCTCCTTTTCCTTCTGAGGTAATGTGCTCCCCCATTACTGATCATACAAAATAGGCAGCACAGGACAGCAGCTCCCTACATAGCAGAGGCATCAGGATAAGTGATTTGGCTGCTGTGATTCTCTTGTTTATGCCGTAAACCATGTGCCTTAAATCAATACGAATTCACACCTAACTTGCTCCATCTTGTTTATTTTCTTTATGTTTATTGTGAACAGAGCATGTGCATATATAGTCTTATAGAAGGAATGTTCCTTCATAACACTGTCTGTGTGATTTAAAGATCATGTACAAGTACCCAAAATTGTCATTTGAGTTAAATGCCAATTTCTTTTGCTTTGCAATGTGCTGCCACATCTTTTTGTTTACTGATATATACTAGCTACATCAGACTGTGTAAAAATGTCAAAAAATAAATCACTTCTGACACAGCCCAAGCTAGATATGTGTCCCTAGGAAGAAGTGAAAATTAACACTGTGCTGACATCAGTGGGTAGACATAACATCAAAAATAAAATGGTATGAATCAGTCAAAATTAATAACACAGAAATTCAACATGACCATACCTTAATGCACCCCATAGTGATCTTCAGCTTTACTGATATAGTACTTCCTAGGGATAACTATGTCCCTGACAAGCTTGCTTGCCATGATTCAAGTTCATAATATTTCGTTGTATTGTGTACGCATATGTGCTTGACTCATCGGTTTACCTTTACAATGGTGAAACACACTAGTGTGATTGCTCATATGAGCGAATCGTAACAATGAAAATCAAAACTGCGACAGTTTCCAATGTTCGTAAATCAGCAAATCGAAAGGCAGATTCGCTGATTTTCGAACATAAATGTTGAAAAGAAAATGTAATGAAGTGTAAAGCAGGGGGACAAGCCCCCCTGCACCCCCATGTGGGGGGGTTGTGCCCCCCACCCCCCCCTACTAATATTCTAACTCCAAGATCGCACTACAGTGGGGAAAGGGATAATTTTCCGATCCCCACTATAGTGCAATCTGCCCCAAAATGCCGAATCAGCAATGAGCAAATGTCACTGTGCATTCGCTCATTGCACATTCAAACCTTTTTCCATTTAGCGTTTGCAAACTTTGCAAACGTCCTTTCAGACAACTGCTGTTCGCCCTTGGGCAAAACACACATATGAAGGTGAACCTGACTCATCACAGTTCATTAGATACCTGCATGCTTTCCTGCACACAGGTGCTGTTTTTTGCAACAGACCACATGCACTATCAAAAAAAGTAAAATGAGAAATGAACATTCATTCACATTGTCATCGAGACATAATGAGTCAAGCATGCACATGGAGGAAATAGGGTGGGTGTGTTGCCCAAGTACATTATGTGGCAAGTTATTTAAATTTTGTTTTTTGGTTTGTTTTGTTTAAATAACACATTTTGCCAAAATAGCATCAGACCTAGGGATCAGAACACGTACTGATTCACCCATAGAATAAAGACCCAAGTGTTTTGATTGCAAAAACAACAGATCATTTATAGTCAGGAGCCGGGGACAGGACATTATTTTGATTTTTATTGTTTGTACTTTTATTTATTGTGTCCATTTTCATCTATGAACTCTTTTGACATATAAAACAACTATTTTTTCCTCACTGATAGTACTGCAACAGTTGATAAGCCCAGGGCCAAATCCAGCGCTAAGCAATTTAGGTACTTACCTATGTACATACATATTTAGAACTTACTTATATACAAATATTTCAAGCATGGAAGTTAATGCCCTTCTGGCCTGCCAATATACCAAAACAGTTGTTCTCATAAGTATCCAGGCTGTTCTTAAAAATATCTAAACAAGTGCTTGCTTTAATGTAATTTGGTAGTCTGTTCCATGCATCAGCTACTCTGTCAGAGAACCAGTTAGTACAATTCTCATTCTTATAGAATCTTTTACACAGGTTGTCTGATGATTCTCTACTACTTTTTGATAACCCCAAACATTCCTAGAGGTAGAGATGTCTAAAGGCCCTTTATACCTGAATAAGGTCTCCTCTTAAATATGTATATGAGACATTATACAAGTTCAGATATTTTAGTCTTTCATAATAACTTACATTTACATATCCATGGGTGCCCTTGGTATATTTCGGCTGTACTCTTTCCAGTTTACTCATGAGTGTTTTTATAAAATTTCCATATTATTATTTCATACTCAAGTTTGGATCTAATGTAACTAACAAACAATTACTTCATTATTTCCTAGACTTATAAATCTTTTTATATAACATAAAGTTCTATAACTATCATTAACCAATTAGTTGATATGATTGGGAAATATAAAAGTTGGATCTGCCCATATACCTAGGTCTTTAAATTAATCTACAGTTTCAATTACTGTGTGTTGTATTAAATATTCACCTTTCAATGTATGTCTCCTAGATCTAATATGCTTACTTTTTGATGTATTTATCAGCATATTGTTCTCCTGTACCCAAATGATCAGTTTAGTCAAGTTCTTTTGCAGATATGCCCTATCTGTAACACGTTATCAGTTTACCCACTTTCAAGTCAAATGTATTCAGAGGGTAGAACACCTCAGATGGAAAAGATAGATTTGAAAGATACAATTTAAACAAGTATAGGCCTAGGACAGAACCCTGTGGGACACTGTGACAGTAACCAAGAATTTCACCTGTCCAATTGCTGTATGATAGTTGCCATATCCTATTTGTAAGCCATGCAGCTATCCATCTTATCAAGAGTACATCAATACATAGTTAGTCTAATTTACTGATCAATGTTTTGTGTATGACCCTGTCAAATGCTGAAGTTAAATCTATATAAATTACATCACAACACAAATTTTCACTCATAGCTGTTATTATGCTGTTATAGAACATCATGTTATAGGGGCTGTGAAGGCTGCCAGCCCAGCCACCGAGAATTTTGTAAATAATTCTGTAATTTGTGAATAGTAATATAATATTGTAGGCTTGCCTTAGAAATGTAAGAAAACTATATGTTCTGTACTGAGCTTCAAGAATGTAACCACAGTGCACCCTGCTGGGAAAGAGCAGAAATGTGTATGAACTGCATGCCTATGCAAATGTATGTGTTGATAGTAAAGGCTGGAATATACAGAGTTAACTTGCAAACTCTAAGAAAATAAGTGGGAATTGTTTAAGACTCTGTTATCTCAGTTTCAGCTCAAAGCAGGCACAATGTCTAGAGTTGTAGGCTTTCATATTGTCTGGAAACAGAGGTAATTGCAGGTTTCATATGTAAAGGCGTTTAACAGTTTTATGACTTCCAGTTCCCGGCAAGTTTCTAAGAAATAAGTGTCAGCTTCTAAGAGGTAAGTATTCTTGACACTATTCTTCTATTTTAAGTTCCTGTTTGGCCTGGAAACTGAGTAGAGGTGACAGGAATGATGTAATCTGAAGATGACCCAGTAGTAATGTGTATTATTAATTTAAGAACTATTTCAGAGAGAAAATCTGGGCATTTTGTATTTGTCTCTGGATCCGAACACATCCAACTTCAGCACTTCTCATCTGCATTTGCTTTGATCTGTAAGTAAGACTTAGATCATAGTATTTCTCCTAGAGATAGATAGGAGTATAGTAAGATCAGTCTAGATGTTTTCTATATTTATGTGAGACTGTCCTGCAATGTTGTTTTAAAATATTTCCTGTGATCCTGAACTTTGCTGTCACTGTGTTCAGTTAATGAGTATTGTCTTGTGCTTTTATTATTTATTATTAAATATATTTAAACCTTTTAATTGTGGCTAGTTTTGTTTAGAGATATTTAAGCTCTTAGGTACTTGTATGCATTTGGTAACACTGTACAGGCCACTCTTAAATAGCCTTAATCTTGGACACACTTACCATTTGGATAATAGTAACATTACACAATAGAATTGGTCACCCTTTGTAAGGGCCTTAGAGTAGATGATAAGGGTGGTTGGTGGCAGGTGGTACTATATAGTCTGGGCAGAAGGGGACATAGCTAGAGAACTGGTGCCAACCTTCTCCAGGAGTGTCTATTTGTAGATAAAACAAATCTCAAAGTGTGTGTGTGTGTGTGTGTGTGTGTGTGTGTGTGTGTGTGTGTGTGTGTGTGTGTGTGTGTGTGTGTGTGTGTGTGTGTGTGTGTGTGTGTGTGGCAGCTACTTGACAGGGACACGAAGCACTGGTTGAACAGAGAGGGTGTTGGAGGTTTTGGCATGACCACTCAGCTTAGATCTGAACCCTATAGCTGTGTCAGTGAGGAGTCTTAATGGGGATCTGGAGAGAGAGGTAAAAACCAGCTCCAGACTGACTGTGATCATGGTGTGCTGTTAAGGGAAATTGTACTTTACTGTGTGTATACTAGTCATCCTCCCAATGTGCACATCCCTCAGTGGTGTTAGTGATGAGGATTTAGACTTCTTGATTACTGGGCCAATGCAGGGGTGTCACAGGGGGTAATATATCTATTTTCAATATATACATGCTGATATATGGTTTCAAGTCCCACCCTTTCCAATTCTGGCAACAACTTATCCAGTATTATTTTTTCCGTTATTTTCCACAACATGAAAGTAGATTTAAGAGTCTGTATGACTCTGGATTTGTCCTACTCCCCTTTTCCTTAAAGACAGGTTTAATAAATGCATGTCTCTAATGTTGAGGAATCTTCCAATATTTATACGACCTAGTATGTAATAGATATAATGGTACTGCTAGTTCTTGTTGACGTTCTAAGGTCATTATTGTTAATTCAATTTCCTCTCTGTGCTTTATTTGGATCCAGTTTTCATAGTTCTTTTTCAATATAAGCTAACTTAATTTCAATATCTGAAGTTACCTGGATGCTACTAGGACAACTGATCACCATCTTTGTAGAGCCAAACTGTTTTGCATAAGATTTTGTAAACATATATATAATCTGTTGTATCTAAGAATAATTTTTAAAATCTACACAGTTTATCAGTCTGCATTTTTTATTTCTTCCATATCTTATGTATCTATAAAATGATTTTCGATTATGCTCAATACCTTTATATAAATTTTCTTCAAATTTTTCTTGCTCTTGTCTCACACTATGCTTAATTAGTTTGTCCAGTTTATTTGCTTTAGTTTTCAAAGCTATAGTTCAACCTCTTTTCCATTTCTTATATTTTTTGTCTGTCACCTTAAAAAAGTAACTCTTTCTTATGGAACTATATCCTCCAGACATTTTGTCCCTAGATCCTGTTGTTAAATATGTTTTTGATGTTTTGTATTCAAATAATTTTGCTTTCAAAACTTTTCACATTTATTCCTTCTGCATTTTTTTCACCGAATGCATCACTATAATTAGTTTTACAAGGTTACTGTTTTGCCTCCGTGTAATCTGTTATTTATCTTCTGTGCATTGGTTTAGGTTTCAGTTTGAAAGAATTATGTAGCCTAGTCCTTACCTCGGACCCAGTGCTGGCAGAGGGGGGCCCAGCCTCAACATTAATTTGAAAGGAAAAAGTTTTCCTAGCCGAACATCAGTAGCAAATACTGTACCCTAGCTTTGTGGCAATACCAAATACCATGCTGCTGCTTTCAGGGCATGAATGCTTTCAGCCAAAAAGACAGGAGCAGACAAGCTGCTCACAGCATTTTTGTACCAGAATAGGAATGTACAGTTGTGTACACTTACCATAAATGTAGATGTTCGAGTGAATTCACTGTTGCAGTCATTACATTTGGGTAATCCTGCTGGCAGGTTGCCCTCAGGCGGCCTGAATTCCAAAGTCCTGGGTCTAGCATCAGCTGCTGTCGCCCCTTCCCTGACGTCAGGTCATCAGGGGTATAAAAGATGCGGCTGACGCCATTTTCTTTAGTTTTTCTTGCCCCAGATGTCAGGTGCCCCCTGAAAGGGTAGCCAAAATTTATATATATATATATATATATATATATATATATATATATATATATAAACATGCACCAATATAAACTTTACCTTTATCTACAAGCAAATACACCACATAGGTTGCATAAATCAGAGAAGGAAAGATAGGTTCCATCAGAAGAAAGAGGGATGGCAGATGGGTAACCTGGACTGCAACAGTGAATACACTCGAACATCTACATTTATGGTAAGTGTACACAACTGTACTATGTTTTTCGTGTTTCACTGTTGCAGTCATTACATTTGGGTAGAGTCCCAAAGCTATGGTTGGGAGGCTGGAGCTAAACAGCATTAGGAGCGGCTATGAGACCCTGCAGAGTTGCAGTGGCAAAGCCTGCCCTGGATTTAGAATAGAGTGGCAGATGATAGTGCTTTGTAAAAGTGTGCACTGAACTCCAAGTAGCAGCCTCTAAAATGTCCTTGGTTGGTACTCCCCTGAGAAAGGCTGCTGAAGTGGCTGCAGCTCTGGTGGAATGTGGCCTAATGCCCTTAGGCACTGGCTTGCCATGGTGTAAGTAGCAGAATTGAATGCAATGGCCTATCCACTTTGAAATAGTCTGCTTTGAGATAGCCTTTCCTTGTGATCCTGCAGCATATGCCACTAGTAATTGCTCTGTCTTTCTGAAAACTTTGGTTCTGTCCAAGTAGAATCTAAGCTGTGTACATCCAAAGAATGCAGAATTCTCTCCCCCCTTGTTGTGTGGATTTCGATAAAAAGTTGGCAGATGAATAGTTTGGTTAAGAGCCACACTGGACACCACCTTAGGCATAAATGTTGGGTTTGTCCTTAGGGAGACCCTGTCTGGATAAAAAATGATAAAAGGTTCCACAGCCATGAGTGCCTGTAGCTCTTAAACTCATCTTGCAGAAGTTATTGCTAGGAGCAGAGCTATTTTCCAAGATAAAAATGTTATATTAGCAGTAGCAGCTGGCTCAAAAGGAGGCAGGGTGAGTTTTTCCAAGACATAGCTGAGGTCCCATGCAGGCATTGGTGATCTCCTTGGAGGCCTTAAATTTTTGGCTCCTCTGAGGTACTGCTTTAATAAGGGATGAGAAAAGATTGGTGGCTCTGCATTGTAATGAGTCGAAATGGCAGAGGCATGAATTTTAATAGATGACAAAGATAGGCCTTTGTCCAGCATCTCAGTTAAGTATTGCAAAATCTGAGGAATATTTGGCACAGCTGTATCTGTTCCTTGTGCCTGGTTCCAAGCACTGAATCTCTTCCATTTTCCAGCATAAGATTTTCTAGTACTAGGCCTTCTGGCTTCCAAAATGACATCCATCACAGCTTTACTGAGAGGTGTGTTTTGTATGACTACATTATCCGCCATGCTGTCAGGTTTAAAGTCCTGTGTTGGCTGTGCACAATCTGATTGTCTTGCTGGGACAGTAGATGAGGTATTTGAGGTAGGGTCCAAGCTGGGCATTGAGACAAGCTCCTTAGTATTGGATAACAGTACTGGCGGGGCCAGTCTGGGGCAGTCAGTATCATCTTTGGCTAATCCTGTCTGACCTTTAGGAGTACCTTGGGGAGGAGACGTAGAGGGGGAAAGGCATATACTGATAGGTTTTTCCAGCTGAAAGATAGAGCGTCCACTTTCCATGCTTGTCTGTGATAAATCCTTGTGCAGAATCTTTTTAGTTGGTAGTTGTGAGGGGAGGCAAATAGATCTATGTCCGGGCATCCCCATTTCCTTGTTACCATGCTGAAGACTTGTGGATCCAGCTGCCACTCATGGGGATCCATGAGGATTCTGCTTAGTTCATCTGCCAGAGTATTTTTCCTTCCTGGCAGGAATTGTGCCTGCAGATGTACTTGGTAAGTCAATGCTGTGTCCCACAAAATTATGGCTAGTCTGCAAAGGGGGTAAGAATGTGTGCCCCCCTGCTTGTTTATATACCACATGACCGTGGTGTGGTCTGTCTTTATCAGTACTTGTCCTGGATGAAGTAGGTCCTTGAACACTGTAAGGGCATTTTAAACAGCTAGCATCTCTTTTTGATTGATATGTAGATGCATTTGGTTTGAGGTCCATGTGCCCTGAATGCATCTTCCTGCCATGTGGGCCCCCCAGGCATAATCTGATGCATCCGTTATTAGTGTCTGCCTGGCTGGGAGTAATGTGAATGGCTGTCCCTTGTTTTGGTGACAAGCCTTTGCCCACCATCGAAACTCCTGTTGCAGGCAGGGAATGAGAGTAATCATAGTTTTCAGGCTGTGGCAATGTTGAGTCCAAGCACTTTTTAGGTACAATTGGAGTTTCCTCATATGCAGTCTTGCATATGGAATTACTAGGATGCAGGATGCCATGAAGCCCAAAGCCTGCAGAATTTTTCTTGCAGATAACTGGGCCTTTGTTGCCAACATTTTGAAATAGGTAGTCAGTTGCCTTTGTTTGTCTGGCGTGAGATAAACCATCTGGGCAGTTGTATTTAAGCTTGCACCCAGGAATATTATCTCTTGAGAGGGTACTAGTTTTGATTTCTTTTCATTGACTGTGTACCCTAGGCATGTTAGAAGTCTTTTCACAAACACCAGATGCTGTAGAAGGATGTCATTGTTCTCTGCTCGAATTAGACAGTCATCCAAGTAAGGCTATATTTGTATTCCTCTTTGTCTGCAGAATGCAATTACTGGTGCCAGGCACTTTGTAAAGACTCTGGGCACAGTATATAAGCCAAAAGGAAGTGCAGAGAATTGGTAATGCATTGAGCCAGCCTTGAATCTGAGGTATCTTCTGCATATTTGTCTGATTGGGACATGCAGGTATGCCTCTTTTAGGTCTAAAGTCACAAGCTAAGTGTTCTTGCCCAGCATGGGCAGAAGCTGCTGCAAAGTCAACATCTTGAATTTTGGTATATCCAGGAATGTGTTCAGAACAGATAGGTCCAGTATTTGCCTCCAGGCCTTGTCCTTTCTGGGTACCAAGAACAGTTTTGAGTAAAATCCTTGTCCCTGCTCTTGCTCTGGTAGTTGTTGAATGGCCCCCATGTCCATGAGGGATGAGATTTGTTTTTGTGCCTCTGCCTATTGATTTTTTGGCAGGTCTGGCCAGCCATTTGGCTTTGGCAGGGTATGGAAATGGAACTTGTAGCCTTGTGACACGATATTTAGAACCCACTTGTCCTGGGTTATAATGTGCCAATTTTGAGAAAAAAGTGCTAATTTTCCCCCTAAGGGTGCTGCCAGGAGAAAAGTGCTTGGTGCAAGCAGGGGGAAATCATTGGGACTGTTTCCTGTATGGTTGTGATTTGTCTTCTCCAACCTTGGAGGTAAAAGCACCCCATTGCTTTGACCTGTATGAACCTTGCGCCTGGGATCTGCCTCTAGGGCGTCTGGATCTGCCCCTTTGAGGTCTGTCTGACACAGGAAAGGACCAATTCTTTGTTGGCCAGTGTCTACTAAACCTAGTTGGCTGTACTTGTAAGAAATCTTTGACCGTTTGCATAGATTTAGCAGAGAATTGGTAATGCATAGTCCTCCATTTTCTTTAACACCTCTTCTGCCTTAACACCAAACAAAGTATCATGCTGTAAAGGTACATCTAACAATTTAACTTTGACATGATCAGGCAAATTTTGTTCCTTTAACCAAGCATGCCTCCTAATTACAGAGCCCGTAACTGCAGCCCTGCAGGAGGCCTCCAAAGAATCAAAACCACATTGCAAAGTATGTTTTCCAACTTGTTCAGCTGCATGCAATAAATCCTGCATTTCCTTGTTTTCTGCACATTCAGAGTTTAACAACATTTTCTGTTTAAGCAATGCCATGACATATTGCTGATATTTGAGCATATGAAACTGACAGTTTAAGGCCCTTATAGCCAAGGCAGCAGATGTGTAAACCTTTTATCCCCATCTATCCAGTGCCCTAGAATCTCTGTCTGAGGGGGTAGGGTTTTTTGCAGCGTAAGCCTTAACTCCTTTGGGACCATGAGAAATAGTTTCTGGGTCTGCTGCAGGGTTTTTAAAAAGGAATTTATGAGAGTCAGGAGCCCTGTAATATCTGTCAGGCTTAGCAGGAGCTGGAGGTAAGGTATCAGGGGTAAGACTAGACTCCGAAAACACATCATCTACAATGTCTAACACAGGTGGAATGGCTAGTGGCCTGTGTTGAGGTAGTAAAAGGAAATCCCTGAGCTTCTTTTTAGATTCTGAAAAATCTTGGCTCTCCCAGTGGAAATGCTCCCTCATGGTATGCAAGGTTTCCCCAAAAGAATAGTCCTCTGGAGGAGAAGCTGAAGGTATAGATTCTTCAGCATCAGAATCCTCATGGGGGAAAGAGAATATTCCTGATCAGAAGAGGAATCAAAAGAAATGGAAACCTGATCTGAAGACTCATAGTCAGTCTCTTGCCTAGGCCTCTTATCAGGAGGGGGATGGGAACGGCTGATCAAGGTAATCAAGTCTTCGGCCATTTTGAACATCTGTTTTTTGGGCATAGAGGCCTGACCACGTGGCTCTTGAGTTTGTTTCTTTGCTTTAGAAGGTGCTTTAGTCTTTGCCTTTGAAGCTGAAGTCGGTTTAATATAAAGATGTTTAGGTCTGACTACACCCTCAGAAGCCGGTGCCTGCTCAGCGGCTCCAGACCCATCTGAAGGAATAGTATCCAAGGCTCCAATACCTTGAGTTTCCAGTGGCATGGCTGACTCCACATGGGAGTCGGTAGCGGCCTGCGACTCTAAAGTAGCAGGCGTCAGGGGCTGCAAAGGTGCCTCACTGAGAACCGACAAAGCAGCGACTGGCTTAGGAGAAGCTTCGTTGTTGGTTTTGGGCCTCGGTTGTCTATCTCTCTCCTTTTCTTTGCATTTTTTGTGAACTCCGGTAGTCGGATGGCTATCCAATGACATTTCTGGATAATTAAACCGGCGTCCAAAATAGTTTAAGGCAAAATCATACCAACGCTTAATAGTGCGTTGGTTAAATCTAGCACAAAACCGACAACCAGAAACGTTGTGATCAGGGCCTAGGCAAGGAATACAGTAAGAATGAAAATCCTTATGAGGTATTTGCTTTCCACAAGAAATACAATGATTTACTTTTTCTGACATCGGTCTGGAGCAAGAAAAAAGTTTCCCCAACTGGGTACTTAGCTTTATTGAAGACTTTGGATCTGAAACTCGAACACGAAAATCTCAGGAGTCAGCCAACCGGCACTTGCGAACTGCTTCTGCTTCAGGCACCGCGCGGCAAGAAAGACTAAAGAAAATGGCATCAGCTGCATCTTTTGTACCCCTGATGACCTGACGTCAGGGAAGGGGCGACAGCAGCCAACGCAGGACCCAGGACTTTGTAATTCAGGCCGACTGAGGGCAACCTGCCAGCAGGATTACCCAAATGTAATGACTGCAACAGTGAAACATGAAGAACATCAGGATTTCATTGCACAGCAGGCAAGGCAGGATGTTAAGAATATGAGATGCACAGGCATAGTCGTCACTGTCATCATCATTGTCATCAACCCCCTTTTCTAAATGGGATCAGGTTGTCGTGTCAACTGTTGCCATATTTCTCTTTTCAATGCTACTCTCTTACCTTCTTCGACTGTCGCAGGTCTTCTCTCACACAATACATCCACCTGTTTGTTGAAAATCCTCATTTCATCTTGCCTTCTTCCTGTCTGTCCAAACATGTATTTAAAACAGATGATAATAAATATAAGCATATTATTTTTCATATGCCTTCCTCTTGAGTCATATTTTTGAATGCTTCAGTCCCCCCAGAGCTTAATGATGTTATATCTATTCAGTGCTTACTCAAGAAGAAGGCATATGAAAAATAATATGCTTATATTTAGGGTCTACATTATAAGATCGATGGTTGAAAACATAGAACAACATATGGTCGACACCATATGGTCAATGTCTTCAAACGTCGACCTTATAAAAAGACAAAAACAAAAAAAGAAAAAAGTACCCTAATGGGTTTAAGCAGGGAGGCAAGCCCCCCTGCACCCCCCCAAACCCCCGCTACTTAAATATACCAACTCCAGGACCGCACTACATTACAGTAAACAGAAATCTCCCCTTACGGAGATTTCCATTTACACGCTCGAGATTCTGAGCGTACAATATTCTCATGTCGACAATGTCAGATTCGACATTGTCAGCTTTCGAGAATATAATATAGACCCTATATTTATTATCATTTATTTTTATTTTTTAGGGTGACTGTATTAGCATCTGTGCATCATTTTGCTTATGCCCTGGTTGGAGTTAGCAATGAGTAATGATTATTCTCAGCTTTATATCTTAAACACACTGTTTTAAATACATGCACTTGTCTTGACAACTGTTACTTTAAATATATACTTGCTTTGCTTAGATGGGTGTTGTGTAAAAAGGAAGCTATTTAAGTGGAACGTTTGAATTGTTCTGGCTTTATCTGAGGAACTCTGTATACTTTTAGATGAAAGCACTCATTATTTGTTTTAATAAACAGTACAGCTTACTTTTCAGCTTCTTTGGCATTCTTCTGTCACAGACTTCCCCTGATACTCTGTGCTAATTGGCTTCAGCCCCTCGGATTCGAGCTTTGACCTCATTCAGACTTCCCTTCTCCTGAACCATCCCACTCAGTTTTTCCTTCTATCTCACTTCTCAGCTTGTTCTGATTTCCCACAATTGCTGACATTACAATTAGTTTTATCCCAAGTGCCTTCAGTTTTGCATTTCATCCCTCTATCATGTCTTACACAGAGTCTGCCCGTAGTGCCACATCATATACATACAGCAACTTTACTGACCTGTCCACTCTGATTGGTTTGTTAATGTAGTCCATCACCAGTACGAACAGCAATGGGCTCAGAGCTGAACACTGATACATACCCACTCCCACTGGAACACTGTTCATACTTGAGTCATTGGGTTTTTGTGCATAGTCTGCACTAATTCTACCAATGTTTCTTGGACTTTGAATAAATGTAGGACTGCCCGAATCAGCTTTCTTGGGACCTTGCCATTCTTCTTTCTCCAAGTCTAGGAATGTCCAGTTGGACTATTTCCTTATCTCTAGCTTCTTCTCAAGTATGTCTAACTGCAAACGTCAGATCAGTTATGCTGCATCCTGATCTAATCTGAACAGCTCATCTCCCGTCTTGTTTTTCTCCTACTCTGCATAATCATTTATCCATTGCCTTCTCTAAAACTTTCATGCAATGTAACAGGAGCTTGATGCCTCCATATTGCCCAAAGTTATGAACATCCCCTTTTTTCTTGAACACTAGCAATGGTATGCTTATTCTCCAGTCATCGGGGAAAAGCCTTTCTCTTCAGTAATACGAGTACCACCAAGAGCCATTTATTCCACTCTCACCCAACATCTTTGTCATATCTGTTGTGACCTAACCTGAGTCTGCTGTTTTCCCCGACATCATTTTCCTTTCTGCTGTTCTTACTTCTTCTATGGTGGTCTCTTCTTCTTCTCTCATCATAGGCTATGTCTGGGGCAGTATAGCATCTGTGGGGTTTTCTTTATTCAGAAGCTGCTGGGAGTACTCCTACCATCTGTCCCTCCCTCTGTCACCATGCTGGCTGTCTCCCAGACAGCCTAAGTGATCATTCACCCACCTACCTACTAAGGCAGTGTATAAACCATCCTAGAAACATCATTTTCAAGTACATCCACAACAAAAGAAATTTCTCCACTGAAGTCTTTAACACTCTCCTGCAACAATGTGACTGGTCCCCCTTAAAACATCTCCAACTTGATTTGGCCATTCATTATTTCAATGAAAACTTCCAAATATTTCATAATGACTTAGATACACACTATCAACACTTACACTGTTGGAAAGGTCAGTGTCTGCTGAGCAACTTTCGCGTTTACATTTTTAGTCTAGCTCTTATAGTTAAAGAGTTATGAACATTAGTTTTCTGTATGATATTACAAATGGATTATCTAAAAATGAGCTCAGGCTGCACTCTTGTTCCTATGGTGGAAGTAAGCAGTCAGCATTTTTTGAGCTACTCCAGAGTGAATGAGTTAATATCCCAAATGAGCTAGCTCCCCTTAGAAACATCTGCACTAACTACAAACAGATATCATTGCTCACTAACAACACCAAGCAGCTCCTCAAAAAGAGAGACCGAGCCTGGTCCAACTATCATGCAACCAAAAACCAAGCCTCCCTTCTTACCTTCTGACAATTCCAAAATCTAGCCAAAAAGCATATCAGGCAGAACAAAAAGCTATATTATACAACAATACAAATAAAAACACCAAAATAATCCCCAGAAATTTTAGGGATCCATTGAACAATTGCTTAAGCCTGGACAGACCACAACTTCAACTCCACCCACAACAAATTCCACAGACAGTTTTGCCTCACAATGTAACACTCACTTTATCAATGTTATACTATCCCTAGTAAATGGCCTATGCAATACCACCCTATCTGTTCCCACAACACCAGAGAGAAACCTCAGTTCCTTTTCAACAAACCAGTTCAAACCGACACCATCAAAACCCTCTTTCCAAACTAAAGCCCTCATCCTTAGCTGCCGATCAAGTACCTACATTTCTTAGATTAGCAGCCGATGCTATCTACTACCCTATATCCCTAATAATCAATCTTTCCATTGCTGAGCAATATGTACCAAAGCTTTGGAAAATCTCTTATATCACTCCTATGCATAAAGGTGGCACCTCAGCTGAGTTCACAAACTACAGGCCAATTACTGCCCTCTCTCCCATAGCCAAGATACTTGAAAAATGCATGCATACACAACTCTGCAACTATCTACTAAACAATAACCTTCTATCAGCTTCCAAACATGGCACAACCACGGCACTTGTTAGTTTTACAAGCTTAATCAACCAACTCAGAAATAATAACAAACAGACAAACTGACTAACTGTCTTCTCTGCTCCTAACAAGAGTATATTCCACCTACTTACATCCTCTTGCTGCTTCCTATATATTTTTATTTCACTGTATCATATGATACATTTGTATAATTTATCAACTGTATATACTTTTTTATCCTGCTTCCAATTGAAAACTACTAATTTGTTTTTATATGTATTGCATTGCATATCACCTCAGCATGAGCTAGGTATGCTTGTAATGACAACTGTACCTAATCTGTATGTCTGTAATCTGTTTAGACCCTTTTTAACTACCGTTATAATTCTTTGAATTTGAGACAATTATTACAGTCATATATTGTGTCAGTGTATGGCTGTAACTGCTTAGAGCTATTTTACTGCTGTTATACTTCTTTGAACTTGTGATTATTTTTTACTGTATAAAATTATCTGTGTTGGAGCTTTTCTCCCCGGGCCTCTACTGAAAATGGATTTTATTCCAGTTAGACTAGCCCGGTCGTCAAATGCAAAATAAAAATAAAAAGAAATAAAATAACCAGCTAGTCTCTGCTATCATTCTATTCATGTCAAAGGCCTTCGATACAGTATCCCACCAAAAACGACTCAATGAGCTAGCTTCCTTCAGCCCTCTCCTACTCTCTAAGCTGCTTAACTGACAGCCAACAAGCAGTTAAGTGGCAAAACAACCTCTTTACCCTAATGTCCATCTCAGTAGGCATACCACAAGTTTCAGTTCTTGACCCTCTTCTCTTCACCATATTCACCAACAAACTCAGCTCAGCTACCCAACGATACCATAGTACAATACACTGACTCCTCACTAATATGTTCAGCCCCTTCCTTACCAGAACTCCTACAAATAACCCAACAATCTTTTCATGACATCAAAAACTACCTCTTTGACTCCCAACTGGTTCTCAATCCAAATAAAACTAAGCTTACGCTCTTCACTAATAGCAAAACACCCAACCATTCTCCCCCTTTCACAATCTACTCTGCAAATAAAACAAAAACATAACCTGTCCATCACACCAAACACCTTGGAGTCACAATTGACAACAGTCTAAAATTTGACAAACACTTAGCTCTATCAGAAAGGTCCACATTAAGCTAGCTTCAGTCTACAGAATCAAGCCATACCAAACTGACTACACCAGACACTCCACAGTCAGAGCACATCTACTCTCCACTCTAATATATGCCTCATCAATATTCACTAACCACATAAAAATCAGATTTAAACTAACTGGAGTCCTGTTACAATAAAATTGTCAGATTTGCTACCACCCCCACCCCACCCCCGCAGGGCACACCACTGCATGGTTACCTATTATATTCTCGAAAGCCAACAATGTCGAATCCGACATTGTCGACATGAGAATAGCAAAAGTGAACAACGTCGAACGGGTAAACAGAAGTCTCCGTAAGGGGAGATTAGCATTTACTTCAATGTAGTGCAGTCTCGGAGTTGGTATATTTAAGTAGCGGGGAGTGTGGGGGGTACAGGAGGGCTTGCCCCCTGCCTGCACCCATTAGATTTTCTTTTTATTTATTTATTTTTTTTTCTGAACATTCAAAATTTTAATGGTTCGATCATTAAAGGTTGACCTTTAGTGATTCGAACCATTAAACTTTCGATGTTCTAATATAGACCCCCACTGCACAGCATATAACAACTGAAATGGCTCGAACTAAGAAATCTCCTATCCATTAACCAACTAACTTTCACTCATTCTGTTTTTCACCATCCAGATTACTGCCCTGCACTCAAGAACCTAGTGCAACCCCACACCAACTCCAGACCCCTGAGATCCAGCAAATTACTACTTAAAATAACTGTGGCCAATAATAGTCACATCAAATCTTTGTTCTCTAACCAAATATCTAAGTCCTGGAATTCCATGCCTCTACACTACAAACACATAAAAAATCAAATTACTACTTGGGGAACACCTAACAAACAACTGGCTCTTTTCCTGTACTATGCCAGGCTGAGCATTCTTATACCACACTTCTGTCAATCAGCAAGGCTCTTCCTTCACTCACTTAATCCTGACTTTATATTTCTTTTTACAGCTTTCACCCCTGCTGCCTGTCTCTCCCTTCAAGTACCTGACTATACAGTGCCCAAGAAGCAACTGCCAAAATAAGTCTCATATAAAGTTTCGCAAAAAAGGGTGACATCAGCTTTTTGTGCATCTTGAAGGCATGCTTCACTCAACATGTACCAACAATATCATGGCATCTACTGAGCAGTCATTTTATTTCCTCTAATGTTACCAATTATTCATGCTACCGATTTATTCAAATGGTCTTTCTCTGTTTCAGAATTTTACTTTTATAGATGATCTATGTAATGCTTTTTGTAATATTGTTAATGCCTTGTTGTACTCTTTTATATAATGTACTGTCATTTTGTTTTTGTAATGTGATTATTTTTATTTTTATTTTTACTATTATGGAGCTTTTCTCCCCTGGCCTCTGCTGAAAAAAGGGCCAATAGCCCAGCCAGACACTCCTGGTAAACAAATGTAAAAAAAAAATAAATAAATAAATCTGCTTTTGATGTCCTGTGGACTAGTGAACAGGTCATACCTCTCAGTCTCATAATGTAGGAAATCTAGTCAAAGTCATACATAATGGTGGTACAAAGGCCCTAAAATAGGGGTAGAGTTTAAGTATTGCTCTCATAAATCTAGAAAGTTAATAAAATAACATGTTTTGCATTAGCATTAGCATGCATATTCTGAAGGATATGAATTCTCAAACTCAAATGTATGTCATTATTTTGTTACTTCAGTCCTCAACGATTTGCTAGAAAAACACACATTTCATGAGGAACAGACCAAAAATATGAGGCAAAAATCTGGGCATTCTGTGGAAATCTGGACAGTTGAGAGATATGGAGCAAGTTGCTGCTGGCATCCCTTACGAACACTGTCCAAGAACTATCTTTTTTATCTTTTGTCTTTGCTTTACAAACTGATATAGGTTTTTTTTTGTTTTTTTTTTTATGCCATTCACTGAGTAACTGTTCAGAAGCTGGTTACTGTCTTGATTGTTATCCAACTTGTATTCCTTCCTAGCATGGTCCATCTCTTCTACCTCCCACCTTTTCCTGCATATTATGCAGCTTTATGAATATGCAGATGAACTACTTAGGGCGATAAGCTGGTACACACTGTAGAAGAGGATAGAGATAAGCAGATTTTGTGTGTGTGTGTGTGTGTGTGTGTGTGTGTGTGTGTGTGTGTGTGTGTGTGTGTGTGTGTGTGTGTGTGTCCAGTTAGACAGGCAGTTTAATTAAGTGGCATGTTTAGACTCAAACCATGCACCTTGGCTGCAAGAGCCAAGAGCCTCAATTCTCTACAACAACTGACAGACCTCCATTAAGTTTTTCCCCTTTGTTTAATCACTGAGAATTGCAGTTAGTCAATGTCAAGTCATTAGAGTTTCACAGTTGATGCAAACCTTTTTAAGTGATTTAAAGTAGTCTGCTTTTATTTCCATCTTATTTGCAGAACATTTCTGAATTTGCCTCATATCTATGTCCTGTACTTGAGTAAGTCACTTAACCAGACAGCACATTAAACAACTAGAAATCTGGGCAAGACTCCACAGTGATCCACTGGATTGCAAGCCTAATAACTAGTACCTATGAAGCAGAGTATTTTTGGTATAAAGGAAGGAGACTGACTGTAGCAAACAGGGACATAATTATATAAGCCATGTTCTTTAGATGTGAACTTTGGTTCTTAATGCTGACAGTGTGTTTATTATTTAGCTGTGAATAAACTGGACATCATAATTTTAATGTTAATATTTTAGCTATGAATAAATTTTTAATTCAGCTTGTTTTTTTTTTGTTTGTTTTTTGCACACACATACAGGTGTGAAATCCACTGTGTTTGGGCTACAATAGTTTGCCTAGCACTTAATGCAGGTTATGAGCTACTAAGGAGTTGATTCCTGTAGTATGTGGCTTGGTTCCAACAGCCTTTGTCTTCTGAGTGAACCTGCCAAGTTACTTCACCAGGCAATACTCCTGAGCTGCTCCTGAAAAAGGACACATGCCCAGTGGGCTGTCTCAAGCTGTTGCCACATGCATTACATATTTGTCTTTTGAATTCCCATACCCTTCACAAATATGTTAATTAGTACCTCACTATATACTATTTGAGTATGAATCCCAGCATGTCACTTGAAGTTTAATGAGTTGCTAGGTACATTTTCACTAAATGTGAGTTTCAAGGGAAGAGATATTTACTGTTTCTCATGCTGTCTGTATTCAATGTGAAAACATTGTTTAGAACTTGTCAGTGTCTCTTTTCTATTTTTTTTTTTTTTTTTAATTTAAAATTGTAGTTTTAAACGAAAGCCAAGTTTCTGTAATAATTGTAAACGTAAAGAAGAAAAGAGCATGTACATCGACAGGTTTGAACAGTGTTTATGATAATTTGGTAGAGACAGACAGGTAATTGGATACTGGTATGGTTGGCAAAGGCCTGATTCATTACCAGGCATAGGGCCTCATTTGTCCATTATCCAGCTCTATTACCTATGGAAGTATGTGCATCAAGAATAGAGTATTATTATTCATTCAAGTTGGTCAGACCTGTACTGAGAGAACTTATAATGAATAGCTATTCTTGTTGCCTTTGAAGACAAAGGGAGATATAGGTTTTCTGCAAGTATGTAAGACCCCCCCCCACCCCAAAAAAACCCAATATGTTATATAAAGTAATATTTCTGATTTTTGTATGGCTTGTGGGTTTTTGAACAAAACCTCCTGTAGCATTTATTCATTGCACAAAAGAATAGATTAATTCATTACTAAGCCAAGATTGTGTAATACAGTCTGTCTGTGTTGCATTTAAATAATATATTTTACAGTACCTTGTTTACAGCCTGCAGCGACTACAAATGGATTGACATTTGTCAGGTCATGTGGTCTGCATTATTTGAAGTAATGATCAGAACTGTCTGATCTTCAGCATTCATTATTTAGTCATTCTTTCATATTACTCTGATAGTCTTCTTTACAGGATACGATTGTACAAGGTTTCTGCATTTAGTTCAAAGCTGCTGCTCTGGCAGTTAGTGCAGAGAACTAAAGCTCCCGCTTGTTAACAAGCTATATTCTGTGGTAAGGGTGCAGGGTTCAAATCTTTCCACATTAATTTACCTGCTATGTGACATTGGCCAAGACACTTAAATAAAAGTGCTTTGGAGCAATTGGAAATTTGGGCTAGGCTACTAAATTAGTCTCCTAGACTGCATACCAAGTAACTGACAACCTTCTGTCATTGTTTGCCAGGCATACCCTACTGCATAGATGATCTAGTTCAGGAAGTGTTATGGTAATATTACCAGCACACCATTTTTAATGCAACATAGATAATTTATTCTTCAAGGGTAGCAGGCACCGCATTTGTAGGTAAAGTACTGAAATGCCAAGTTGTTTTCCAGGAGCAAGCTCTGCATTAGTAATAGTTTCTTCTAATATATAATTATTCAGATGACTTTTACTTCTGCAGAGATTATGTATACTGACCTAGCATATGTTATCAGGTGGTTACTATTTCTTATGCTGTCATAAATACTCTTCCATATAAACTGTGCTGCATTAGTCTGGGTCTTATTGTAGGTTGCTAATGGCCTCTATACAGCTTAATGTAGTTTATCCAAAGCTACCAATAAAGTGCATATAATTTATTTCTTCATAACAGTATGGAGTGTACGCCATCCACAAAGTTGCATAACTGATGGTGGGAGTAGGTGGCTTTTTGTGGATGGAAGTGCCTTATGCTCTTATTTGGTAAATTTTTTAACAGTCTTTAATTTGGCTTTGTAGAACTAGTGTGCATATGTGTGTGGATTAACTAGGGATATTTTGGATACTCTGTGTTTCTGTGAAACAAATTTGAAATGTGATGTGGTCATCATTATTACTATTCACTTTTTATATATACGTCTGAGAAGATTGGATAATAATGTAGCTATAATTTTGAGATTTGGGGGATGTCTGAAGAATGACTGACCCTGCTGAGCTAATAAATTTATAAAGTTATTAGTCTGTCTATGCATGACTAGTAAACACTTTTGTAAAGCAAATTGGAAAACATTACTGTGGCCATTTTATTATAATCAGAGGTGATGTGTACACAGTCAATTTAGTGGCTGTAATTGCTAAGTACAGACATGGATGAATTATGATGACAGCAGTTTCAGTGGCCTTTTGGCGGCCACTGTGGTGCAGCAATTAGCGTTGTCACCTCACAGCAAGAGATTCTCCGGTTCGATCCTCGGCTGGGGTGCCTTCTGTGCGGAGTCTGCACATCCTCCCTGTGGTTGCGTGAGTTTCCTCTGAGTGCTCCGGTTTCCTCCCACATCCCAAACACATGCTGTAGGTGGATTGGACATTCTAAACTAGCCCTAGGTGTGAGTGTGTGCGTGTGCCTTCCATGGAAGGTTGGGCGCCGGGCTGGCAACTCGACACCATAAAAACTCCACTGCCAATCATGAGCAGACAGGTGATCCGCTGTGGCGACCCCTAACCAGGAAAAGCCGAAAGAAGAAGAAGAAGTTTCAGTGGCCTTTTATCATTCTGAAATGTGTACTTTTGTCATTATTGGTTTATGTATTTTGTTTTACTTCTCACTGGAAAAAAATGTTCAAAACTAAAATTTAAAATGCACCTCAACAAATGCATCCATCCATCCATTCATCCATCTATAACTCCTTTTCTCATTTTTATACATGGGGTCGAGGTGTCACTTCAGCAGTGACAACCAAACAGTGGAGGGATCAAGGTACAGTTAATCTTTCACTGACCAGATGCATTTTCAATTAAGTAAGTTTCAATGGATTTTCAATGAATGTAAGCTTCAAGGGAAGAGAACTTTGTCTACTCAGACTCTAAACATATTGCTAATATACTTGCAGAAAACATAATTGCCATCTTCACACCAAATGCAATGTTCCTCATATTCCACAGACCCTTCCTTTTTTCAAGACTATTATAGAACATGCCCTAAATATTCCCTGAAAATACCACCTCAGTGGACCACATTGCTTAATCAGCACCACCAAACATTCTATCTGAGCCTGGTGTAAACCTGTTCAGCTTAAACATGGCAGCAGGATATGTTCTTGACTAATGAAAAATAGCCATCATTAATCCCTTCAATAACAGGGGCTCCACCTCAGATCTGGAAACTATAGACACATCAACTTAACAAGACTAATTTGCAAAGACATAGAATGTACAGTTGTTTAAGTAAACCTTCCATAACAGCAAATGCTCTAATAGATCATTGGTGCAATAGCCTAAGCTAATTAGGTCTTACCCCAGTCACTAGGCAGCTTTCAAAGTTTAAGGGCATCTTCTGCACGATCTGTTTGGAGCTTAAAAGGACCTCCAGTACAAAGACAATTGGAACAGCAATTTAAGCAGAGCTTTTTTGCCAAGAAAACAAATCCAGCAATTAGCAATATACAGTAGGGTGTTGTGACAAAGTGAAATACTGCCAGCCCAGCTAGCTGGAATTTTATAAATAATTCTATGTAATTTGTGAATACTGATATGATTTATACAGAAGTGTGTGTAAAGTACTGCGCTAAAATGTAACCACAACATTTTATTTATTATTTATTTGCAGTCGGTTTACCGGGATAGTCCATTGGGCCAAATAAACCCATTTTCAATGGAGTCCTGGGGAGAAAAGCTCCAGATAAGGTTACAGTAAGATTTACAACCATATTACAATAATTACAAGAATTCTACAATTAGAGCATACAATATGTGGTAGACAGAGTACTGTTAACATTTCAGTTAGAGCAAACACTTTTAGGAAGAACAATCTGGTGGTAAACATTTCAGATGATACAGGCTAGAAAAGGTAAGCATTTCAATTTAGAAAAGTAAGAAGCAATTGCAGCAGAGCAGACAATGTAGTGTACAATTAATTTTTTTTTTTTTTTTTTTTTTTTTAGGAGAGGAAAGTCTCAGTGGAGTGGAGGAGAGATCGTCAGTATGGATCATGAAGGATGGGAGCAAGAGCATTCCCACTGGGAAAGTAGATGAGAGTGAAGAGATTTTTTTGAATGTAAGGTGGTTGAAAGTGGTGCGAATGGTAGGAGGTAGGGAGTTCCAGAGTCATGCTAAGCTAAAGGTTAGGAGAGTTTTACCAGGGGGACGATTTGGTTTATACAATTCGATTAGATTTTGGTTGTTAGATCTAAGTACCCTGCTGGGAAGGTGAAATTTAAATGCAGAAGAAAGAGATGGACAGAGGTCAGGTTTGAAAATGAGCTTATGATCAAGAGTAAGTTTTCTTGGCAAAAAAGCTCTGCTTAAATTGCTGTTCCAATTGTCTTTGTACTGGAGGTCCTTTTAAGCTCCAAACAGATCGTGCAGAAGATGCCCAACTGTACACCTCTGGTACCCTCCTTAATGGCCTAAGCGATCACCTTTTCACATATGTAATTAAGCACAAAACCATTAATTCCCAACAACCCTTACTCAGAAAGGTTAGAAACAATAAAAACTTTGACCCTGCCAAATTCCAACAAGAACTAAACTCATGTAATTGGTCTATTCTAAAACACCTCCACTTAGAGGAAGCAGTAGCATACTTTAACAACAAATTCCTTGAGATCCTTGATTTGCATGCACCTGTTCGTTCAAAGAGAACCAAGGCAAAAACTGCACCATGGCTTTCGATAGAGTCTAAACTCAAAATTACCCTTAGAAACAAAGCATGGGCTTTATGGCATTCTTCTAAAGACCCTCAAGATAACATTAAATACAGGCAATCCAGGAACGAAACCAAAAAATCAATTTTACAAGACAAAAAACAATACTACTGTAATTTACAGACAGTAAATCAAAATAACCCTCAGAAGTTTTGGGCAGGTTTAAATAATCTACTACATCCTAGACAAACTTCAACCCCAATCCCTGCTGCTACTATTGATAAAACCCCTGAAGATGTTTCTGATAATTTTAATCAATTCTTTACTGAGACAATTCAAGCCCTAGCTAGCCAACTACCTCCTAGCTCCCCTGGTCCTGAAAGTAGCACCCCTAGAAACCTACTTGTGTTCAGCTTCCAACCAGTCACCACTTCACTTATCCGTACCTTGATCAAAAAATTAAAACCCACTACACTTTCTGCTGATCAACTCCCTGCCGAGTACCTACAAAAATCAGCTGATGCTATTGCTTACCTCGTCTCAATACTAATCAATCGAACCATAGTAGAAGCTAAAATTCCCACCATCTGGAAAATATCCTATGTAATCCCACTTCACAAAGGAGGCAGCTCTACTGAATTCTCCAATTATAGGCCAATAGCTATACTCTCTCCATTTGCAAAGATTATGGAAAAATGTATTCATAGACAATTCATGCACCACCTAATCCAAAATCGCCTTATGGCAGACACTCAGCATGGCTTCCGTCCTCATCACAGCACTACTTCAGCCCTCCTAGCCTTTACTAACACCATAAACCATAATCGCAACAATAATTATATATCCTCAGCCCTCTTTTGGATCTTTCCAAGGCATTCGATATGGTTGATCACCAACTTTTAATCCACACCCTGCAAACATTCTGTCTAGATACTGGAGCCCTCCAATGGTTTCAATCCTACCTGAATGGTTGACAGCAGGCTGTCCTCTGGCAGAACAAACTCTCTAACCTTCTACCTAACACCCTCGGAGTACCACAAGGCTCTATACTAGGGCCCTTGCTGTTCTCCATCTTCATTAATGACCTTTATACTGTCATCCCAAAAATCAGCTGTATCCAATATGCTGATGACTCTACTCTGATTTGCTCAGCCACATCTCCAGTAGAGTTATGGTCAGCTACCCAGACCACCTTTAATACAATAGAAAACTGGCTTTCTGAACATTGTCTGATCCTAAACCCCAAAAAACTAAACTGCTGTTATTTTCACCAACACGTAGGTCTACCGCTTTCACCTTTACCATAAAATCAAATGATGGCACAATAATCTCCCCTGACCCATCTACAAAACTATTAGGTGTCATCATAGACAATAATCTCAAATTTGACCTACATGTTAACCAAACTATCAAAACCATCAATAAAACCTACGGTCACTTTACAGAATAAAAGACTTCCTTACCCCTCCAGCTAAAATTGCCATAGCTCGCTCTCACCTTCTTTCAACCCTTCTGTATGCATCCCCTCTTCTCTCGAATTTGAACAAGACTGTCCTTAACAAACTCTCAATTTGCTACAACCACATTGCCAGATTTGCCACTGGGCTGCCTTTTAGGACACATCATTGCATCAATCTAAATCAGCTTGGTTGGCTTGAACTACCTAGCCTAATCCAGTATAACCAACTGATTATGGCCTATAAAATCCTCTATAATCCGGACAATACTCCTGCACTTAAAATATTATCACCCCTATAACAATCCTAGACCGCTTTGATCCTCTAACAAACTACTAATTCAGACTAGCAAAATTAATAACACAGCCGGTGATTCTCTCTTTGCAAACTCTGTAAGTAGATCCTGGAACTCACTTCCAGCTGATATTACCTTACTTTCCACCTTAGGTCAATTGAAAACTAGACTCAAACAACATTTGTCACTTAACTGGCTATGTCAATGTATCAAGCCTGGCTAACTCGAATGTGTAAAAATCTGTTAACCAGTTTATTGTGTAATTTAATTTAATCCTGACTTGTGCTCAGGACTAACTTTAACCTGTGGAACTTGTTTAACTTGCTTACTTATGTAATCTCTGTAAATAGTCTGTTTGTAATATGTAATGCTGGTATTATGTAATGCTGTATCTGCTTACCCTTGGAGCTTTTCTCCCCGGGCCTCCGCTGAAAATGGACATGCATCCAGTCGGACTATCCCGGTCAACAAATGTAAAATAAAATAAAATAAAAATAAATAAAGTTCAAGCCATTTTAATTTATGGAGTGAAGAGCAATGGTGGGTAGAAGATTTATGGCTGGTAGCGAATTTAGCAATTTTATTGTAACAGGTGGAAAGTTGTGTTTTAAGGGAAGATTGGATATTGGTTAGGAGTGGGGCTCCATATAGAAGAGAGGGGATGAGGAATGAGGTACAGAGAGTGATTTTAGTGGAGGGTGTAAGGTAGTGATTGTGTCGGTATAGCATGCCTAGTTTTTGATGCGTTTTTTTATGTTGAGTTGAATGTGAGAGTTGAATTTGAGGTGACTGTCTATTTGAACACCAAGTAATTTAGCAGTGGACACCAATTCCAGGGATGTGTTATTGTGGCTGGTAATTAATAGAGAGTTAGTATTGATAGAGATGTGTTTAGAGGGGGTAAATACCATTAGTTTGGTTTTAGAGGCATTAAGAGCAAGGTGGTTATCTTTCATCCAGAGTTCAGTGGTAGAGAAGGCATCTTGTGTAAGCTTTTGTAATGCTGGGAAGGATGTAGCAGTGCAGATGATAGTTGAATCATCTGCGTATTGGATAATGCTGGAGAATGGGATAGAGTTGTGGAAGTCGTTAATGAATATGTTAAATAGCAGAGGACCCAGTATGGAGCCCTGGGGAACTCCAGTTGGGGTGATTAGAAAAGAGGATGTGGCCTTTTTCCATTTTACTGCTTGATATCTATTAGATAAGTAGCTAGAGAACCAGGACAGTGAGGAAGGAGATAAGCTGAGTTGAGAGAGTTTGGTTAGAAGGAGCTTGTAAGAGATAGTGTCAAAGGCTTTTGAAAGATCAAGTAAGAGGGTAGAGACAAAATGACCAGAGTCCCAAGCTTTATTTACATTTTCTAGGAAGGAGAGGAGGGCTGACATAGTGCTATGGCCGGGTCTAAAACCGTGCTGGGTTGGAGTGAGCAGATTATTGTCTAAGAGGTAAGGTAGTAGCTGTAAATGGATACACTTTTCTAGGAGTTTAGAGATGGGGGATAAGATAGCTATGGGGCAGAAGTCTGCAATATTGTTGTTATTGCCACCTTTGTGTAAAGGTATGATGTAAGCCTTTTTCCAGATTAGGGGTACCATGCTTTCTTGGATAGAGCAGTTGATTAATATACTGATGGGGTAGGCTATGGCCTCAGCAGCAATGCTGAGAAGTATGAAGGAATGTTGTCAGGGGCACTGGAACATAGTTTTAGTTTTTGTAGAAGTTTTTTTATTGTGGATGTTGGAATTGGTTTTAGTGATAGAGGTGTGTGAAGAGGAGGTGACAGAGACAGAGAGGGAGTGGTAGTAGAGATGGAGGAGTAGGGAGGAGTGCTAGTGGGAGAAGTGGAGGATGGAGAGGTATTGGAGAATGAGGATGTTAGTTTGGAGATGGAATCTATGAAAAACGAGTTGAATTGTGTAGCTAAGTCATTGTCAGGAGCATTGGGGTCAGGACTGGGGTTGAGTAATTTGCCAGGATTGATAAGGGTAGATATGCTTTTCCAGAACTTCTGAGGGTTTGTTTTATTATTGTTTTGAAGTTTGGAGAAATAGTTTTGTCGATCAGCGGTAATGAGCTTTTTTACTTTATTTCTGAGTGTTTTGAATTCGAGAGGGGTGAGGGGAGATTTATTTTTATGGTAAAATGCCCAGACTTTGTCTCTGTGTTTCATAGCTGCTAGAGTAGTTTTGGTTAGCCAAGGGGTGTTTTTTAGTTTTATTCTTTTAGAGCTTAGGGGAGCATGGTGATCTAGGATATTTAAAAAGGTTGAGTTGAAGTGAGCTACTGCATCATCTAGGGTTAGAGTTTTTAGAATATCCCAGTTGATTGCTTTTAGAGAGTCAGTGAAAGCTGTTGGTTTAAAGTTTTTTGATTGCGTATGGTAATGTAGTTATGTGTTCTTAGTAAAGGTGTAGGGAGTCGGTGTGCAAAGGTGGGCAGGTGATCACTGAGGGAGTCAGAGAAGTAATGAGGGTGAGAGACTAAAATCCAATCTAGAATGCTACCCGAAGATAGAGTTTTAGAGGGGCGGGTTGTGGAGTTAATTAGCTGTGAGAAGTTGTAAAGGTTGATGTTAAGTGGACTTGTGATTGACTGAATGGAGGACCAGTTTATGTTAGTATCTCCTAGGATTATTATTTCATTGTTAATATTAGTGGAGAGCCAGAAGAGGATATTTTCTAATGTAGTAATATTGTCTCCAGGGGGAATGTAGAGGGAGGCTATTACTATGTGTTTGTGTTTGTTAAGTTGAAAGTTTGTCAGGAGTATTTCTGCTTTGTTGAAGTTGGGAATAGGTTTGTTATAAGGGGTGACTGACAGGGAGGATGAATATAAAAGAGCAACACCACCACCTTTTTTATGGGATCTATCTTTTCGGATGATAGAGTAGTTTGGTGGTGTTATTTCCTGGTCTTTTATGTGAGATTTTAGCCATGTTTCAGATATAGATAAAATGTTGGGTTTATTGTGTGAGAGCCAGGCATGGAGGCTTGGGATTTTGTTTACTATGCTTTGGGAGCTTAGGGAGGTAAAAATATAGGCTTGTCTATGTTGGAAGGGTTAGAGGGTCCAGGGTTGGGATGTATGTCTCCTGATAATAGAGTAGTAATTAGATGTAGTATTATATTGGTTAGGTGTTTGGATTGCTTAGAGTGTGGGTTGTACTTTAATGCATTGGTAAAGTATGGGTTGAATTTTAATGCATTGGTAAAGTATGAGTTAGCTGCTGTTGTGGATGAGTGTTTGTGAGGGTTAATGAGTTTAAAAGTAAAGAATAGTTGATTTTTTATAGGATAGAGATGGGGAAATATTGTGATGTGAGGTTTTGATGGAAATGAAACAACATGCCCTATTGGAATAGAACAGGAATGTACCTGCACTATTCTGGCTGTTTAGATTTATATGTTTAATAGAAACTGGAACACATGAGGTTAACTTTAAAAAATATAGAGAAAATAGTTGAAATAATATTGTTTTATAACTATGTAATAAAGGAAATGTTATCTCTCAGTTTCAGTGCAATAGCAGACACAATGTCTAGAGCTAGAAATTTTTTGTATTGTCTTGAAAGAGAAGTAATTACTAGGTTTAAGATGTGGAAATGTTTTATTGTTTTATGACTTCCAGGATCTGCAGTTTCTGACAAAGGGAGTTTAGCTTGGGAACTGAAGTCAGGTGACAAAAAGTTATCATCCAAAACTAACCCAACAGTAATGTTTGATATTAATTTAAGAACTCTCTCAGAGAGAAAAAAAATGAAAAGATCAATGGTTAGACCACAGCTGAAGATAAAAATGGAATAATCCACGTCAGGAAATAAATCACTTGCAGCTTCACAGTAGTGCCCTTTATAAAACCAAAAGTTGTAATTGAGATGTAGTGGTTAAGGTAGGAAACGGTTCACATGCAGTTTCACACCGAACAAAGATGGATTTTACTACTTCAGGCAGATAGGTCTCCTGGATTGAACAATGCTGTCTCCTTGAAACCTTTTTTAAAATCCAGACCACTAAAACATTAAGTAATATTGATTATTACATAAAATGTGTCTGTTATATGTATATTTTATTTCATCTTATGCAGAATATAAGGCAAATTAATGTACTGATGTATGCAATTTTAATTAGTCTATGTCATAGTTCTATATGTGTTTTCATTGGTTGAACCATATTTTAAATACCAATGTTTTAACTGTTTTTATGAGTCTGAAGAAGCGATCAGCTGACCTAGATCGTGAAAGCGCTTACTCTTGTTTAATAAAGTGGTGTGAAACTGCAAGTGAACCGTTTCCTACCTTGACTACTACATCTCAGTTACAACTTTTGGTTTTATAAAGGGCACTACCGTGAAGCTGCAAGTGATTTATTTCCTGACGTGGATTATTCTATTTTTATCTTCAGCTGTGGTCTAACCATTGGTCTTTTCATTTTTTTTCACTTGAGGTGTATACCAGGCGTTTATCCAGCTTTTGTTTTCTTTCACGTGTCTCTCAGAGAGAGACTGTGCATTTTGTAGTTTGTCTTTGACCTAACAACATCAGCTGGAACCATCTGCCCACCTCTGCACTTGCCATGCTGTACGTACATTTTTAGGGCATAGTAACTCTTTTAGATTCAGATAGTAATATAGTAAAGTATAGCTTAGATGTTGTTTTTATTTATTGGAGACTGTCCTGCAATGCTGTTTTAAATATTTCCTGTGATTTTGAACTGTGATGTAACTGATTATTTACTGGGTATTGTCTTATTCTTTTATTTTTTATTATTAAATATATTTAGACCTTTCAGTTGTGGCTGGTCTGTTTACAGATATTTAAGCTCTTAGAGTACTTGCATATCTGTTTGGTGACACTGTACAGGCCACTCCTAAATAGCCTTGCTTTTGGTCAGTCTACCATTTGGATTAATAGTAACATCACACAGTAGGATTGGACACCCTTTGCTAAGGGCCTTAAAGTAGCTGATAAAAGTTGGCTGGTGGCAGTGAAAACTACCTGATAGATTTGTCAGAAGGGGGCATAGCTAGTAAACCTGTGCCAGCCTTTCTCAGGAATGTGTGTGTTTGTATATAAATCAAATCTCAAGGAGTATGTGGTCAGCTACTTAGACAGGAACACAAAGCACTGGTTGAACAGAGAGGGTACTGGTGATCTTGGTTTGGCCACTCAGCTGAGATGTCAACCCTATAGCTGTGCCAGTGGGGAGTCTTATTGGGGAACTGGAGAAAGAGGGAGAAACCAGCCTGAGACTGACTGTGATCTCTTTGTGCTCTTAAGGGAAATTGCACTTTACTGTGTGTGTGTACTTGTCATCCTCACAGTATGTACATTCTCCACTGTTGCCAGTGGTGAGGACTGAGGCTCCTTGATTACTGGGCCAGTGCAGGGGTGTCACAGGTGTATCCATCCATACCATGGGAATACAAAAAGAAAGCAGCCAGCATAAGGAATGTGGAGAAAGGAACATCTACTGCAACAGTGATCTATTAGAGCATCTAGTGTTATGGTAAGTTTACTTGCACAACTGCCCTGTGTTCAACATTTAGATCTCTGTTGCAGTAGCCTAAGCTAATTGTGTCAATTACCATAGCTTAGAAACAAGGATGGGAGGAATTAACATAAACTAAGATTTCAGGAGACTTTGGAGAATGGTAATAGCAAAGGTTGTTCTTGACCTGGAAAAGAAATCCAGTTTGTAAGGCTTTGCAAAGGCATATACAAAGGGCCAAATTCCAGAGTCCACTCATTTCCAGAAAGGTACTGAAGAAGCTAAAGTCCTTGTGGAATGAGTCTAACCCTTCCTGGAAGTGGCTTATTATGATAAGCATAAGAAAAGGCAATAGCATAAGACAACCATCTGGCAATGGTCTGCACTGACACTGATTGTCTTTCCTCTGACAAACAGACAACCAGCTTTCCTGAAGGCTTCACTTTTGTCTAGGTAGTATCTGAGCTGCCTGTGAACATCCTGAGTGTGAGGAATCATCTTCCCCTTGTTCTTGAGTTCAGGGGGAAAAGACTGGTAAATTAATAGCTTGCGTTAAGGTAATCTCTGAGACCACTGAAGACATAAATGAAGGAAGGAATAGTTCTCAATTAAACACTATCCGTATGAAAAGCGAAGAAGGGTTGACTTAACATAAGAGCCTGTAACTGAGATACTCTCCTAACAGAACTCAGGGCAAATTGTAAAACAGTCTTGCTGTCAAGAACCTCAATTCAGCCTGATTAGCTAGTCCAAATGGAAAAACAGTAGGCTTTTCAAACACAAAGTTAAGATACCAAGGTGGAGCCACCTGCTCTCTAGGTAGACAGCTATACATCACCACTTTCAAATACTATTTAACTTGAGGATAATTAGAAGGAGGGGTCTTATGGTACACAAGCAGAAGTCTAAGGGTACACAAGCAGAAACGGTTGACAAGTGAACCTTGATAGAGAAATAGGAGTGGCCAGAGAAAACCAGTCCTGAAGAGGATCCGGGTCCTTGAACTGGCACGATCTAGAAAATCTTTTCCACTTGCACACATATGATTTTTCTAATAGCAGGCACTTTCACCTCCTTTAGTGCCTGCTGTGCATCCTCAGAATAAATGTACCTAAAAGGTAAGTTGATTCCGTCATCCAAGCATTAGTCGAAGAGTCTTCAAGTTGTGTATCAAACAACCCATTTGTTTTAAGTAATTTCAGTCTGTAGAAAAGCCTGGGGTAATTGCTTTTGGCCACATTGACAAAAGGAGGGCCACTTTTTCCTGGGACAAAAGGGAATCACACCTTTATTTTTGGGGAGTCCTTTTGAATAACTCTGTATATCAGTGGAAAAAGTGGAAGAACAAAAGACCATTCCCGTCCATGGTATTGAAACAACATCTGTCTTCCAGGCCTGTTTGCAAGGAGTCCTGAAGCAGAATTTCTTCAGATATCTATTCAGAGAGGAGGCAAACAGATCTACATGAGATGTTTCTTACAGTAGAATCAATTCTTGGAGGACCCCAGCATGAAGTTTCTATTCATGAGGATCTGTCCTGGTCATGCAACCTTCTCTACAACCATGTTTTGCTCTGATGGAATGTGTGAGGCTTGCAGCATCAAATCAAGCTGAGTTGCCACTCCTAGGCTATCACAAGTCTGTAAAGAGGGTGCAGTCTGATACCCCTTGGTTTGTTTATGTATCACAGTACTGTACTGTTGATGGTTATCTCCAGGTTATCTGAAGGAAGAAGGGTTCCTCCCAGGGCAGAATCTAGCAGGCATCACAGAAAAACAATCCTGTGAACGGGGATGAAAGAAAATTTTGAAACCTGATTTGAAAACCCAGACTGAATAGAAGATTCAGAACTCCTGACAGTTGAAAAAAAGAGTCTGCAAAGATAAGACAGTGGCACAGATATGAATAACTGTGAATGCCTTGAAGCCTGCAGTAAGCAATTACTGGATCCACACACTTTGTGAATACCCTTGTAGCAGTGAAGAGTCCATATGGTAAGGCAGAGATGTGACAATGTACACTAGACACAGAAAATAAAAAACAAAAAATACTGCACTGCTTACAAATGAAAATGACATTATAAAAATCTTTTAACACTAGGTTTACTATGAAAGCTAAATAATAGAGAAGAGGTGAAAAGGACTGCAGTGAAAGCATTTTGAAATTTGGAATTTTGACAAAAAAGTTTAAAAAGAAAATGTCCAGCAGTGGCTAACAGGATCCTTTTCTTTTTTTGTGCCAGAACAAAAGGCCTTGAATAAAAGCCTTCATCCAACTGGTAGGGAGCACTGGTTCTATTACTTTCTGTGTAAACATGTGATATAGCATCCAACTGGCAGGTGGCACTGGTTCTATTACTTCCTGTGCAAACATGTAATACAGAAATGGAGGAAACAAGGAGACTTGGTTCATTGAGCAAGGCGGAATCCCTGAAAGCTTCATAAGTTCATAGGTGTGTACTAGGCTAATGGCCCTGTAGACTTTACAAGCCTAGCCCATAGGATTACTCTGGCATCGTGCCACCCAACCTTAGTTCCTAGTGCCTCTGTCGAGTAGAGCTACTGGAGTGATCCCCGGGGTGTATTTTCTATTTCCCATCCACTCATCAAAATTTCTCTTGAAGAGAGCCAGAGTGGTGCTCTGCTTGACATGTATGGGAAGTCTATTTCATAGCATGGGCAGTCTCTGGGTTATGAACCTGTCCCTCCAGCATGTTCTGTTGATTGTAATAATGAGGTTGAGGTCTCTGGTGGTGTGGTGTGGAGGGATTGGGATTTCTTTAAATGTAACATTTCTAACAGAGCTAGGTCAGACATGGCTTTGTAAGTCAAGCAGAGATCACCTCTAAGTAGGCGATATGAGACAGAGAATAGTTGGAGTTTTTTGAGTCTGTCCATATAGGGCAAGTGTTTAAGACATATGATCCTCTTTGTGAGGTACTTTTGTGGCCTGTCCAGTTGTTGCAGGCGTCTCATGAGGTACATGTCAAATGGGGCATTGTACTCAATGACTGGCCTAATGAGGGAAGAGTAGAGGGAGACAATTACCTCTTTCTTCCTGGATGCAAAACCCTTAGTAATGAGATGTGCCACATAGAAGGACTTTCTGACCACAGTGGCAACTTGGTGGTCAAAAGAGAGGTTGCTGTCAACCTGTGTTCCCAGATCTCTTTTAACACCTTCTGTGTTCAGTGGACTACCATCAATGTGGTAATTGAAGGGAACCAGATTTTTCCCAAATGGGATGAAGACACATTTTTTGGCATTGAGCTTAAGGTCATGGTTCTGACACCAGTCATTGGTCTCATTGAGGCCTTTTTGTAGGATGTCAACATCACTTGGGGAGTTAATAATAGTTCCCAACTTGCAATCATCTGCAAACTTTGTCAGCCAGAGTCCCCTCATGTTGGGCATGGCTTCAGAGAAGTAGATACCAAACAGGAGAGGACCCAGGAAGGAACCCTATGGGACTCCACTCATGACTGGTTGGCAGTTTGACTTGGAGTCAGCTACTTTCACACTGTGGGTTCTATCTGTGAGACACTTTGCAACCCACCTAGTGATATAGGGGTTGATGCCCAGCTTAGTAAGTTTTTCTATGATTCCTGAGTGGGGAATGGTATCAAAGGCCTTGGCCAGATCAAGGTAGGGAGGAAGAGAGTCCCATTTCCAAGTGTATCCTTGCTGAATTACATTCAATGCTTATTTATCTGCCACAGTCTGGTTCTACAAGGAAAGGTGAAGCCTCAGAGAGATGGAGAGATGGAGAGATTGCCAAAGGGGGGGGGGCTGTAAAAGCAAATAGCCATGATGACCAGGAGGACTGTCCTTGATCTGTAGAGGTCTTTTCTTCATTTTTTGGATACTCCTTGCCATAGCTTTTAAACTCCTGTTTGATTACACCTTGCTTCTTAATTGTTTATTAAAAAAGGGAGCTATGGAGGAAGGAAAACTTTTACTTACTTTAAAAAAGAGGCTTGCAAAATATTAGTCACCACCATACCTCTCAACCTCTTAATCCCAGAAATCTGGACATTGCCCAACAAAATGAGGGGCAAAGGCTCAAAAATATGGACATATCTTTAATATTGCTCTTATGAACATAGAAAGTTGCTAAAGTAACAGGGTTTGTTTTAACATACATTTTCTGACAGGTTTGAAGTCTGAAATTCAAACGTATGTCATTATTTAGTGACTTCAAACCTCAGATCATCCCAGTGATTTGCCAGAAAACCACAAGTCTTATGAGGAACAGAACAAGAATGTGAGCCAAAAATCTAGACATTCTGTGAAAATCTGGACAGTTGAGAGGTATGGTCACCACTTGAATCAAATGCCTTCTTTTATCACACTTCTTCAGCACCTCAAGTGAAGAAGGGACAAACAGCTTCCTAGTTTCATGGAGAATTTAAAATGTCAGTTTTAACATCTTTAGGAAGAAACTCAAACCAATCTTCTGATTACTGATCCAGAAGCAGCGGCCATACAAGAGGAATCAGCAGCATCCTAAGCAAACTTTAAAAACATTCTTAGTAACATGAGAAGCAGATGTTAAAGAGGCATTCAAAGAAATGTTTTATCTCAGAAGGAAGGTTAGCTATCAACTTTTGCACGTTTTCAAAAGATAACATTAAAAACCTTAACATATAGCTTGACATTTTAAAATCCTGAAAGTTAACATTGCAGAAGCATACAGTTTCTTTCCTAACTTGTCAAACTAACTTGTCAAAAGTTTTCCCATCCTTGTCAGAAGGACTGGTGCTGTGAGCAGGAAACATTTTAGCAAAAACAGTTTTAGATAGAGCAGTTACTACTGGATCTGCTTTAGGTTTGGAAACCAAATACACTGAGGAAACCTGTATAACCTGTCAAGCATCCTGTGGGCAGGATGGTGACTGTCAGGGAAACTAGCCACAGTGGGACAACATTCTCTAAAGCAGGAGTACAGGAAGAACAGCTGCCAATTTAGACACATGCAATTGTAACAAATCATAATACATTTACTGTGAAATAGGGATTTCATCCTGTTCCCTGTAAAAAGCCTGTCATCTTAATAAAGTTTCAGAAAAAGAAAAGTATTCTGGAGGAAAATTAGAAATCATACTTACCTCAGAATCAGAATGTTCAGAATGAGAAGAAATGTTTGACGTATCATTATCCCCTGCACTGCCTGCTATTCTGACTGACAATCCAAGTCAGAAGGGGAGAGAACTCTATTTTTCTTTTCTTACCTGAAAAAGTAGAAGACAAAGAAAATAAAGAAATAAGCTCCTTAACAAATTCCAACAAATATTTCATGTCCATAGAAATAGAAACAGAGGGAGGCAAGGCCTTCTCACTGTATTCACCTTTTCTGGGAAATTCCCTGGAAAATGACTGACCTGTTGTAGACAAATTCCTCCCAGATTCAAGATTCCTCTCTCAGCTGTTGTTTTTCCTTGCCCACCAAGGACATCTCTACAGCCACAGAGGACATGGCTATCCTTTGATCCTTGGTGGCTGTAGGTGCAACACCAGGGGGTCCAGAAGAAAAGTATGAGCAGTCTGAGTTGACAAGGGTGGCCACAGCAGAGTCACACACCAGTGGCTGAAGTGTGACAGGAGCCAGCATGACACCGACAGACTCCCTAATACTGCTCTTCTTGCAGACATGGGCGATCAGTAGCTACTCCAAAGAGGTAAGCTGAGAATTAAATCTCAAAGGCAGGTAGAGGAGCCTGGATGAATTGGTAAAAGTAAAGTACAGAAGAAGTGGTACTGAGGTAAGTAAATTAATGACAATTCGCTACAAGCACAATATCCTACCCTAAAAACACACATCTACAGGAAAATTCTGTCAACAAATAGAATTTTTTTTTACATAAAAAGTGAGCATAAGCATTTATACACAAAATTCCTTAGAAATACAATGATAGTCCATACGTTCATTTTCCTAGCAAACACAGCAGTTTAGTCAGAAAAATGCATTTTTTCTCAGAAAAATAAATTTCAGTGGAAGGCTTTCCCAGTGGGGAAATGTGTCCAGCCTTAAAGGATCACCATCCTACCAAAAGTTCTGTGGGCTCTGCTGCAAGAGCATATTTCAGTGGCAAAAAGCTCTGACTGCTCCACCTTTATATTGGAGCTCACCTTTAGCCCCTGACTGTTAGAGCACGGGGAAGGCACTCTTAAGCTTTGATTGCTATCCAGTCACGGAGGCAAGATCCAGTTATCCCAGGTTATTTGGCTATTGCAGCAGCGATCTATATGTTGGACATCATATTATATCTGACTTCATAAGCTCTGATATAAAAAAATCTTAATTTTGTAAAGCTATGAACCTATGAACCTGCAAGAATATGGTTTTGTCAAAGGGAGATCATACCTACATAATTCAACAAAAATCTCTGAGAATCTCTCTAAAGCTGTAGATAGTTTATTTGCAGTTCATGCCTGAATCTGACCAAGGCCTTTGACTCTGTTGCCCATGCTGGAATTGTAAATAAACTCAAAAGCCCAAATTGTCAACCCTTATATTTTAAGATAGATAAAAAATTATCTTACTGATAGAACCCAAGTAGGTGTTGCCACCTCAGACAGCACAAAAGTGATGTCGCAGTCCTCTGGGCTCAGTACTGGAGCCCATTCCGTTCTGCAACTACTTATTAGATGTCCAAACCACTAACCCAGACATATTGCTGACAAAAATTTCCAGTGACTGCAAGCTTGGTATTGTCAGTCACTCAGCATCAGATGCCATGTTACAATAACAAGGGCTAGACCTTACAGATCGATTGTGCATTACAAATGTTCTTGAACTAAACAAAAAGAAGCGCAGCACAGTCACTATTAGTAAAAAACATCTTGGCAGTGGCTTCAGTATGGGCAGAACTCTACTCCAGACTGATATAGCTGCTGAGCATCATAGCACCTCTGTAGACAACTCCCTTTCCTTGGATCACCACATGAAATCAGTAATCAGGATATTATTCTAGGCAACCAAATTTATAACTACAGGTATCACATCCAGTGCCAAAGAAGTTATTATTCATCTACACTCTGCCATGATCAGACCAGTTACAAATACAATACTCCTTCTTGTAGGCATCTACCTTAACTCATAATGCAGTTACAAAGACATCACAAATCCCTAATTAAAAAGATCAGTGGACTAAACAATTTAAGCTTGAAGCTCTGTTCCAACACTCTGACTCTTACAGATTCCTAGCATTCCATATTGTTAAGGACTCAACCTTCTATTCTCTCTTTTACCTCCACAAAACAAATGGCTCAATAAACACTCAAACTAAAGACTTGATTCGCAATCAAAAAATAAATATTATACAGTGACTGGCCATTAACATTCAAAAAGAAGCACACTGATTGGTCAGCCCAACCAGCGTGCCCATTGTAAGTTGAACATATACCAACAGAAAAAAAAGTCCCATCACCCAGACATTCTTCTTTTAATATATGCTATGGAAATTGCACTTTTCTTTAAATAAAAAAAAAACTTTCAAAAACCAGAGACTTCAAAAGAGCGAGACAGATTGGACAAAGAAGAATACAAGAATAATCAGGTACAGTATACAAAACTCAAGAAATGTACCCAATTATCCTTATATTTCCTCTGTCCTGCCTCTCCCATACATTGAAAGTCTCTGATTTCATTTTTTTAATTAAAAAAAAAAAATAAGGGAACAGAGACCTTCCTTTCTCCATTGCTTGCTGTACATGGCACTAATGTACTGCATAAACGTGGGAACGTAAGTCCCATACACATGTGGAGTACATCAAGAAAGCCCCAGGATACAGGCAAAAATGTGGAAGAGCAGCACGGCACTGTTATACAAGGACATCATTTAAGAGACGTAAGTAACTTTTTTCTTATGTAATGTCATTGTATAATAGCAATAATCCATGGCTGGGTGTGGGTAATGCTGATTTACCCATGGTTGGCTTTCTTTGGTCATTTAGGCTTTGCCCTTGTGACCAAACCACACCAACCATGAGTAAATCCAGCATTACCCACACCCAACCATGGGTTATTTCTATAAGACACACTGGAGAAACAGATTTATTACAAAGTGCTGTCCCAGAATAATCTTCAGTTACACACAAAAGAGTGTGATACCATTTGCTTCCTTTAAAAGAAACCTTGACGACTGGATAAGCAGCCAGAAATTCATCCAGTGCCTGTCTTGCTCTGCCTCACTGTAGGCAAAAAGTATCCTATAGGAATGAGTATTGGCAATTGTTATTATGGTCCATGGACTGATTTTACCTTGTAAACACCATGAATTTAACCACAAAAGTTCTTAGAAACTTCCATCTCACCTGCAGTTATCCTGCAAAATAACAATACAGTAAACTCTCAATTAACCGGCAACCATGGGGATTGGTAGATGCCGGATAAATGTAGTTTCTGGTTGCTTGAGAGTTGCTATTAAAAATAGGTCTGACTAATACTGTACTATATACTATTTGTTTGGTTTTACTTGTTCTCAGGTTGGGGAGAGGGGGAATTTATTCCTATCTTTCTTTTTAAAACTTTAATACTCTAAAAAACATCAGTATGTTTCTGCAGGGGGGAAGCATGAAAACTCTGCTGTATTTCCTCTATAATTTTTGCTGGCTGCTTGAGAGTGTTGGTTGCTTGAGTTCTGGATAACTGAGAGTTTACTGTAAAAACAATCAAAACTAACAACTGCTATGGAGAGTATTTTTTTTTTCTTAATCACTTCTAACTGCTTTATGAAAACCATATTTTGTAAGAAATGTGTTTCATACATAACTCCTAATACACAAACAATACAGTTTATAAAAATCATATTGTTCATACATCCCAGCTTTCCTTTATAAAAATATTCACTGTACAATATCCTTCTTATAAATAAACATGATTCTTCTCATGCTCAGTCTTCCCAAACTTCCCTTCTACTTTTCTAAATAAGACAATTTCACTTTCTATTCTCTGCTACCTTCCTCTGACACTCAGAGACAGGATAATTCCTTTACGTCCCTTATTTCATCTCTCTTACACACTCAGGTAATGAATAACCAAGTTTAATAAAAATGTTGCCTTACCATGCTCTTTCAGAATTACTTCTGTGCAGAATTGTATCCACTGGGTCTCAAAATTTTTAGCCAATCACTAACAACTTTCGCCTGTTTCTTATTACCCCTTATCTTATCTACAGCTTTCAGCCCCATCTCTTCGCTAGCTGACTCAAACTGCCATGCCCTCTTATCCCACAACCAAACTTTGTCATCCATTCTCTACATCTACAGTCTCCAAACCTCTCCTTCTCTGCTTCCTTCTAGCAGTGAACTATTTTTCTTTTACGCCCCACAGTGGTGATTTTGTAACTCACCTCTCTCATTAGAGATATGTATATTTACATCTGTAAATATGTTGTAAGTAATTTCTATGTTAAATTGTTAATCGCTATGTAATCCAATGTAACTACTGTCTGTTTATTTTACTGTGGAGCTTTTCTCCCAGGGCCTCCGCTGAAAATGGACCCACATCCAGTTGGACACTCCCGGTCAACAAATTTAAATAAATAAATAAAATAAATAAATTAGTCTTCCATCTACCATCTTGTAATTCGTTCCAAACAAACAAATGCTCTAACTCATTTCTATAGGTTTCCACAGACATTTTCCCATAGTCCTATCATAATGTATTACCTGCTTTCACCTTTTCACTCCCGCCATATGTAACTGATCTATTGCTAGTTCTCCATAATTCCAGCATCTGTCATCTAGCCACCACTCCTCTTACCTCACTTTTACAAGTGTTTTAGATCACCAAGGCACCAAACACCAATGCACATCTCCTACTTGTTTACATATGCTATTCTTTTTAACCATGGCACGCATTCCTAGCAAAAGTCATCCATTACCCAAACTATGCTCTCCCTTACCCAGTATTCTGTCAGTTTTGCCATTGCCTTCCTCATACCACTTTGTCCTAGAAATCTCTAAATAATCCAGTTCTTCATCACCTTGGTCCACTTCACATTCACCCCCTAGTCTTTTTTCTTGGTCCCCTTTCCTCCAAATTTTTCATACCAGCTCCTGCTTAACTTGACCTCTTGCCTACCTAAATACCAGCTAGTCTCCCTTATCCATTTAAACTGTACCATCCATCTATCACCATTTTTTTGCAAATATCTGAGTTTTAAAACCTTCTTCCTATTCCATTTAACAACTTTTTTAATTTATCTTCATTGTCCTCTCTAAGACCTTTATAACCAAGTCCCAAGTCCCACTCCATCTACTACCTTACCACAGATCTTTTGATTGCTCTCCCTGTGTCATTCTCCATCTCTGGAAACCATCCCTTTCATCCCCAAGTATGCTCCTTCCAATTAACTCATGTCAACCCCTATCCTCATAACCCCTTAGTGTTTGCACTACATTAATTGTTGCTACATATCTGTCTAAATATGGCATACCTACCTAGCAACACTCCTTCCTGATATTGTCCAGTACTTGGCAAATCTGTTTTTCTTCCTCTTTAAACAAACTCATCCTACAACTTTCAGAACTCTCTTACACACTTCTCTTGCAGATTAAACTCATTATATTTATACAAATAAACATCATTCAGTCATATCTGTTATTACTATTGGTGAGTGCATTCTGGTCATCCACCTATGTAATTTAGTAATTCTTTCCATAACACCATTCTAATATTTAACTCATATCTTTTCACATTACCACAAACATTCAACCCTAAATACTTTTCTCTGTCACATACCCAAAGCAAATCAGTCCTAATTTTTAGTCTTTCCTATCTTTACCACCACTGATATTTTGTGGTGAAAGCAAAGGTCTGATTCCTCCACATACTTACTGAAAATATCAGATGTCTTTGGAGGCTACTTTTGTACACTTTCAAGCAGAATCATGCAGTTGTCTTCAAGAAACAGGAACTCTCCATGTCTCTCGCATATACTGTTGTCCTATTTTCACCTTTGTTCTTTGTGCCACATCCTCATTTTCAATAGAGAATACCCCCAGTGACAAAGGATACTTCTGAATTGTTCCTTCCTAACTCAGTCTTATCTGACCACACTCCTTTACCAATATCTATACCCAGAGTATCTATATAATACATTTGCACCATTCAGGCAATTTATATCTCCAATATCCTACTTAAGCTCTTCAAACAGGTACACCCATCCCACACTATCAACACTTTCTGTATATTCATCAATCCCACACCTGCTTTTCTTTTGCCATCCTTTCTGTCCATCCTACAAAACAAATGTTTCCTGCCATGATCTGCCAATGATCTACTTTTCACAAAATCCACTGGATCCAGATCCACTGTTGTCACTTTCCCCAAACAGTTTTCCAAGGTATTTATCACCATCTGAACACAGGTGCATAATTTGCAGGGTTTTGTACCTTGACCTTTCCCTTATATAAAACCATTACTGAAGACTCGTACATTGAATTTTGTATTTCTTTTGCTTTTTAATGCCTCATTAAATATGTAGGTGATACTCCCTTAGCTGTATCACCTACCCCTTTTTTAAAAAAACTTATAGGATATCCATCTGGCAAACAACCTTCCCCCTTTCATATGTGTAACGACCTTTATAACTTTCTCGATCTCAATTTTCCCATCTAATCTCTCTCGCTGTCCTCTTTGCCAACACTTCTCATTTCCTTTCTTTAAAATCAAGATCCATCAACCTTTGTCTTTCTTTCCACAAATAGTTATCTGAAGCAATTTTAAAATCTTTAATGGGCCCTCTTTTATTTGACATGTTCATTAACCAAAGTGCAGCTATCTTTCGGTACAATGAGCAGATGACTCGACCATTGTCTAATCAGCAAAAAAACATTATCCAGCTTCAAAGGATTACCCATGGTTTTCACAAAACTCAGAAATATCTAAATGACTTCTAGCTACTGTTAAACACCAGAAAGCTAAACCCTTGCTGTTTACTTCACTGCACTTCAAAACCAAGTTTCTGATATAAAAAAATCTCATCATTAATAAATATAACTCTCAAACAAATGCCTCAGACAAAACTAATAGACATCATTGTTTCTAAAAGCTAACTTACATATTGACTATGGTATAGTAAAACTAGGTTCAGATCCAGTGCAAGGTGACCTAGGCAGATGCTTAGTGCCCAGGGCTGGATGGGGGGACCAGCCATACAAAATAAAAAAAAAAAAAAAAGACTGAACCAACTGGGCTCTTTAAGTCCAAAGAACTATAAAAAAAACACTGAAACAATGATTTCCTGTTTGACTTTCAGTGCATGTTCTTTTCATTGCCTGTGTGCAGTCTTTTTCATTGGAAATGATCCAATGAACCTGGAGCAAGGAAGCAGAGAAAGTCACAGACCTCCAGGAACTGGCATAAGTGTTTGAAACTCTCCCAGCTTTGAAAGTGGGACAGCAGGATGAAGTAATTCCAATGCGCGTGCGTGTGCATGTCTGTGTGTGAAATGCCCCAATTAGGGAGTGCTGTCTAGTTAAGTGACTTGTTCAGAATCAAACCCTGTACCTTATCTTTCGAAAGGCAAGAGCCTTAATCCTCCACACCAACTGCCAGACCTCCATTAACTTTTGTTTTCTTTTCTTTTTCTTTTGGTAAATCAGTGAGATTTTTAGCCAGTCAAAATCAGCCTTTAGATTACTATGATTTTATTGTAATTTGAGTAGTCTGCTCTACATACTGCACTTTTGCAGGACATCTCAAAATTTGCCTCATTCATGCCATGTCCTTAACCAGATTGTGCTCTGGAACACCTGGAAATTTGGGCCAGGCTACTCAGTGGTCCCCTAGACTACAAGACTGGTAATTACATATGAACCAGAGTAGTTATGTTGTAAAGGAAGGGAATTGATTGGAGTAAACAGGAGCATCATCATATGAGCCATGTTCTTTGGATGTGATCCTTGGTTTGCTTGTCCTGTTGAATGTCAACAGTGTATTTACTATTTAACAATGAATAAATTGGACAGCATGAAGTCTGAGTTTAATGTTAATATTTTAGTTGTGAATAAATTTTTAATTTAACAACAGCACCACGTATGAGGTGACCAGGCTCACCTAATTTATCCAGATTACTCAGAGAGTGTAAAAACAAAGATCTTTTATTCACAGAAATCCAACAGGTTAGCACTTTCACGTATTGCTTCCTCAGACCTTAAAAATTCGAATGCAACAGTTGCGGTCTTTAAATACTGTAACAATCAAGAGCCAAGCCCTTCATTTGAACATTAAAAGGGAAACAACTTCATTATACATATGCTGCCAGATGACATAATATAAAACATACAAATATACATACTCTATCCCTAATCATTAAAACTAATAGGCTGTCATATTAAAAGGTATAACAATACATAATCCTATCTAGAAATTCTAGATAGGATAAGATATGAGTTTGTGTCCATGTCTTTCTTTGAATTAAATGTTCTGTATGGATAGTGATATGTTTATATTCATGTCCCATGCTGAAGTTGTGTTTTAGGTTGTATATATTTTTTGAACTACATTGAAGTTTTATATTTATCTTCTGTGTGTGTATATATATATATATATATATATATATATATATAGATATAGATATAGATATATATATATACATATATATGTGATGGTCAATATGTAAGTCTAGTTACTGGGAATGTTTTAGGTAGAACAGTTTAATTCTTGAACATATGCCCAATGATAGCATTTAAAGCTTTTTATTTGAAGGCTTTGATTATTTATTGTTATGGTCTGAGGAAGCAATACGTGAAAGCGCTAACCTGTTGGATTTATGTGAATAAAAGATCTTTGTTTTTACACTCTCTGAGTAATCTGGATAAACTAAGTGAGCCTGGTTGCCTCATACGTGGTACTGTTGTTGGACTTACTATTCTCTTTATTTTACGTGGTGAGGCGTTAACACTGTTGGGAGCACTTTGCTTTTGTTTGTTTTATACATTTTTAATTTAGCTTGGTTCTTGCAGGCACACAGGTTTGAAATGCAGTGTGTCTGGGCTAAAACAGTTTGTCTAGCACAAACTTCAGATGAGTAAAGCTATGAGTTGTTAAGCAGATGCGTCCTGTAGTACATCATTTGATCTCCTTAGCCGCCATTTGTTTCTTTGTATGACTCTGACAAGTTACTTCACAAGACAGTACTCCTGGGCTTCTCCTGAAAAGGAACACTTGTGTCCAGTGGTCTCCCAGGCTGTTAACAATCTTGTACATTTGTCATTTGAATTCATGCACTCTTCAGATAAGCACTAATTATTACTTCACTATTTGAGTATGAACCCTGGCACTTTTCTTGTAGTTTAATAAGTTTCCAGGTGCATTTTCACTAAATGTGAGTTTAAGGAAAGAAAGGTTTACTGTTTCTAATTGCTAAATGTGTTCTCAATGTGAAAGTGTATAGTTTTGTTTATAAAATGATTCTCAGCGCTTTTTTGCAAAATTTGAAATAAAAATTTTAAATGAAATACAAATCTTTGTGGTAATTGGAAAAGTAAATAAGAAAATAGTATGTGCACTGGCAGGGGCCATGTTCATAACTATGCACAGGGCCCCATTTGTCCACAGTCAGACTCTGTTGACTCTAGAGGTTTATGATGCAATAATACAGCATTATTAGCCATTCAAGTAGGTCAGACCTGCATTGAGTGATGTCAGAAGGGATAGCTATTCTTGTTTACAGAGTAGACGCAGGGAGGTTAAAAATGAGATGTAAGTGTCATGCAAGCATGTATCCTCCCCCCGAAAAAATAAAAAACAGTGTGTTGTATGCAGTAATATTTATGATTTTTGTATGACATGTTGGTTTTTTAACAAAAGCTGCTTCAACATTTATATTGTCTTTAGTCACTTTGCTTTATTCATTGCATTAAAGAATGAATTAATACATTATTAGGCCTGGATTGTGTAATTCAGTCTAAACATGTTGCATTTTAGTGATATATTTTGCAGTACTTTCTCTATAACCTCCAGCAACAGCAAATAAATTCACATTTGCCAGGTCATATAAGCTGCATTATTTAGAGTGATGACCAGAAAAATCTAATCTTTAGCATTTATTTTATAATCATTGCTGCATATTACTGTGATACAATCTTCCCTAGAAGATTGCATTGTAAAAGATTTCTGCATTGTCTATGGCTTAAAATTCAGTATTTTGAAATTCAGCACTGTAAGCTTTTGGTATAAGACTCGGTCAAATGAGTTTTCATTATTTTGAAAATTAGGTATTGCGGTCTCGGTCAAATGAAATTCAGTATATTGAGTTTTCAGTCATGTGAAGTAGATCCATTATAACAGGTTGTGGTCACTGTCTAGAAGCTGAATTTGCTGTCATTACAAAAAGTCTTCAGCTAATACAAACATGCAATAAACATGCACATTATAGGCAGGTAGTATTAACTAAATAGAAATGACCCCAGACAAGCTGTTACATTACACAAGAGCCATTAACAGTTCAGAAATAGAAACAAAGAAGATTGTGGTAAGTAAAGACAACCACTTCATTATCACAATAGCAATAGATGAAAGAAGCAGAAAAGGTAGAGACTTGTGTAAAACGTGAAAAGAATGAGTACAAAGAGTCAATACAGGTTCTACAGTGGAGATTACACATGAGATTTAGTGCTCCACTCAAAGAAAAGATGGTGTGAAAAGCATGGAAATCATCTTTTGTGGAGCAGGTAGAAGATGAAATGTAAGGAGTGAGCAATAGCACAAAACAATCATTTCTGAGATAAAGAAAGGCAATGACACGGACTAGCAGAACATATGTACGAGACATGACACAAAACAATAAGAAAGAAAGAGAAATAAAGACACTGATGAAAAAATCAACATGTATGTACAAAGTATGGACTGTCTCTGCTCTTGCTCAGCCCCTGGATAACCCCTTACAACTTAACTACCACACTTGACTGACATCTGCCAACAAAAGGGACATAAGCTTATTCTTAGGAATTAGTTTTTTATTGTTATTATTATTAAGGCATGTAATGCGGTAAATAATTACTCAAACCCAATAATCATTGTTTATTAAAGGCTTGTTGAAAGAAAATGTTAGGACAAAAGACATGCATATAAAATAATGTTCCCTGTAAAACAACAATTAATCTAATCTACTGAGCTTTGACCTAGTAAAGCAACTTAGCTAATAAAGCTGTTTGCAATATAAAACAATCACCTGAGCTTATCTCTGCTCTCTTTCTATCTGGTGGTGTTTGGCCTTTAGTTTTATGACAGGCCGTAAACTAAGTTTAGGTTTCAGGGTATCTGTTTCAAACACACACAGACACATAGACTCAAAGGCATATAGAGAAAGACACACACACACACACACACACACACACACACACACACACACACACACACACACACACACACACACACACACACAGTGTTTTCCTTTGAGGTACAGTTGTCATAGTTCTAAACATCAAAGCTTCACAATGAGATGTTTTGATTCAGATTTGAACCTCAAATTGGCATTTCTTGTAGCTGATGGGAAAAAAGTAATATACTGTCTTACATTCATGGTGCAAGTAGGTATTAAGGCACTTTAGATAATGGGCTAAACATACATTGTCACCCTACCAGAGAAAGAACGTTCTCCAGTATATAAAGATATCACCTGGTAAAAAACATACAAATCCTGCACTTCATGATAACGTATTAAGCTGCTGTGAAGCAGTGACTTGTTGTTGTGTCTTTCGGCTTTTCCCGGTTAGGGGTCGCCACAGTGGAACTCCGGTCTGCTACTGATTGGTAGTTGATTTTTACATGCTGAGTTACCAGCCCTGATGCACGACCTTCAACGAAGGTATGCCCATTCACGCATATCTCCACACAGAAGACGCTCTAGCTGAGAATTGAACCAGAGAGTGTCTTACTTTGAGGTGACAACGCTACCTCAGCACCACCACCATACAGTGAAGCAGTGACTAAAAATTGAAATTATCTGCCATTTTTTTTCACACTCACTAAACATGGCTGAGCAATTAAATGAGTGTGATATATAAAAAAGTAAATAAAATGTAGTGTGTGTGTGTGTGTGTGTGTGTGTGTGTGTGTGTGTGTGTGTGTGTGTGCGTGTACATGCATGCATGCGTGCTTGCGTGTGTGTGTGTGTGAGAGAATGAGAGAAAGAGAGACAGATAGAGAGACAGAACAAGCATGAGACCAAGTGCATACCTACCAACTTCTTTGAACAAGAATCATGGATAAAGCCAACGATGTGAGGGCAAAAGACCTGAAATCAGGCACAGATTTTAAAATATAACATCAATTGACTTGAGAAAAGACAACAGGAGGTCTTTCATCAATATGCATTTCCTGAACAATAAGCAATATGAGATTATAATGTATGGCTTAATTGACTGACAATAATCTTAAGTGATTTACCAGAAAATCAAATATTTGTAAGGAACAGAGCAAAATAAGGACAGTGTAGCGACATGGGGGGAGGGGGGTGGAATGCCTTACACTGTACTATTTTTTTAATTCATTTGATCACAGTGAAACATCTGAAGTGTACTCAGTGTGAGTCTCAGTCTCTCTGGCTGTTCCTCTGCATCTGCATGTGTGTCTGTTAATCTTTTTGTCTGTCTGTGTGTTTCTGATTATACATGTCCATTCATGTGTGTGTGTGTGTGTGTGTGTGTGTGTGTGTGTGTGTGTGTGTGTGTGTGTGTGTGTGTGTGTGTGTGTGTGTGTGTTAAATACTTAACATAACATATTTTGAATGCAAACTCTTTCTTATAGGTTCATAGGTGTGTACTAGGCAAATGGCCCTGGGGCTTTTAAAAGCCAAGTCCATAGAATTACCTTGGCATCGTGCCACCTGACCTTAGTCCCCAGTGCCTCTGTTGAGTAAAGCCACTGGAGTGATCCCTGTGGTGAATTTTCTATTTCCCATCCACTTATCAAGATTTCTCTTGAAGAGGGCCAGTGGAGTGCTCTGCTTGACATGTATGGGAAGTCTATTCCATAGCATGGGCAGTCTCTGGGTTATGAACCTGTCCCTCCAGCATGTTCTATTGATTGTGGTAATGAGGTTGAGGTCTCTAGAACATGTGGTGTGGAGGGATTGGGATTCTTTAGATGTAGCATTTCTAACAGAGCTGGGTCAGACATAGCTTTGTAAGTCAAGCAGAGATCGCGTCTTAGTAGGTGATATGAGACCGAGAATAGTTGGAGTTTGTTTAGTCTGTCCATATAGGACAAATGTTTAAGGTCTAGGATCCTCTTTGTGAGGTACTTTTGCGGCCTCTCCAGTTGTTGCAGGTGTTAAGTGAGGTACATGCTAAATGGGGCATTGTTCTCAATGATTGGCCTAAGGAGGAAAGAGTAGAGGGAGACAATGACCTCTTTCTTCCTGGATGCAAAACCCTTAGTAATGAGATGTGCTACATAGAAGGACTTTCTGACCACAGTGGCAATGTGGTGGTCAAAAGAGAGGTTGCTGTCAACCTATGTTCTGAGATCTCTTCTAACGCCTTCTGTGTTCAGTGGTCTACCATCGATGTGGTAATTCATGGGAACAGGGTTTTTCCCAAAGGGGATGACGACACATTTCTTGGCATTGAGCTTAAGGCCATGGTTCTGACACCAGTTGTTGGTCTCAGTGAGGCCTTTCTGTAGGATGTCAACATCACTCAAGGAGTTAATAATAGCTCCAAACTTGCAATTGTCTGCGAACTTTGTCAGCCAGAGTCCCTTCGTGTTAGCCTGGACTTCAGAGAAGTAGATACCAAACAGGAGAGGACCCAGGACTGAACCCTGTGAGACTCCACTCGTGACTGGTCGGCAGTCTGACTTGGAGCCAGCTACTTTCACACTGTGGGTGCTACCTGTGAGCCAGTTTGCAACTCAACTAGTGATATAGGGGTTGATGCCTAACTTAGTGAGTTTTTCTGTAATTCCTGAGTGGGGAATGGTATCAAAGGCCTTGGCCAGATCCACGTAGGCTGTATGAACCACCTTGCCTTCATCCACAGCTCTGATGACTGACTCAAAGAAGTTGACCAAGTTGAGCAGGCATGATCAAAAAACAATTACATGTGCTACAGCCATGCATCCATCCTCAACCCCTTTTCCCATTTTTCACATGGGGCCAGGGTGTCACTTCAGCAGAGACAATCATCTTGAGCCAAGATTTACACCGCCAGGTGGCTAGTTTCATTACATGTGCTACAGCAAGTCTGAAATATTGGGTGGAGGAACTATTTTACTTCAAAAATTTTAAAAAAGGCATATACTAAAAAAACAAAAAAAAAGAAATCCAAAACAATTTAGTAAACAGTCCATTAAGCACAATAATTCCCCCTGGATGAATATTACAGGGGAAATAATGACCTTTCTAGGAGTGGAGAGGCCCAATGCCAGCTATGATGAGCATCACAACATGACTGGGTGCACCATTATTTGCTAGACCATTATTTGCCCACCCTGTCAGGCATTATTGTTTGTTTATCTAACATCTGTATGTTTGTTTGTCTTTTGGCTTTTCCTGGTTAGGGGTCGCCACAGCGGAACTCTGGTCTGCTAATGATTGGCAGTTAGTTTTTATGGTGTCGAGTTGCCAGCCCGACGCCCAACCTTCAATGAAGGCAGGCATTATTGTTTGTTTATCCAACATCTGTATGTTTGTTTGTCTTTCGGCTTTTCCTAGTTAGGGGTCGCCACAGTGGAACTCTGGTCTGCTAATGATTGGCAGTTAGTTTTTATGGTGTCGAGTTGCCAGCCCGATGCCCAACCTTCAACGAAGGCACAACCATTCCAACGCATGTCTTTCGAATGTCCACTCGACCGCGGGGAGCACATGCAAACTCCACACAGAAGGCACTCCCAACCCAAGCCAGAATCGAATGGGAGAACCTCTTGCTGTGAGGCAACAACATTACCGCTGCACCACCGCGGAAGTCTTATCCAACATATGCATATTAACTCTAAACAAAATATTCCTGTTAGTCTCAAACCTTAACTAACTCCAAAACTTATGTTGGTCACAACATCATCTCTGTATTCTAATTTTTTTTAATGACTGTGTGATGTTGGAGTTATTATAGAAGATGATAGGTATATACTAGGCTAATGACCACCAGGGCCTTTATAAGCCTACCCACACAACCCAACACACCTGTGTCTCTGTGTATCATGGGTATTGATTAGGAGAAGGTATTTTAGTTAGGTAGTTGCTAAAGATGCTAGGAATGTTAATTTGGCCATAGTTACTGTCTGCCTCTGTCTATCAGAGACATGGGGGCTAGACCCGGGGTAAAGTTCTGATTTCCCATCCATGGGTCAAGGTTACTCTTAAATAGGGCTAGGGATGGACTCTGCTTCACATGGCTGAGGAGCTTCTTTCAGAGCATGGAGATACTCTGAGACACAAATGCTTCATGAACGTCACATTTATGATGCATGCAAAATTTAAGTCCTTGAATTTAGTGTGTAGAGTGTGATAGGTGGGTGCCTATCCCCTGCAGATGAGCTTATATAGGCCTTTTCTTGTTTACTCTTTCAGGTGATCTGTGTTATTGCAGAATAAATGGAGGTTTTAATTTATGGCATTACTGTTTGATGTATCAATAAGGTTTGGTTTTGT